>NW_022639834.1:24768-26775 GCF_010583005.1 Odontomachus brunneus | reverse complement strand
TTCAGAATCTTATATTTTTCTTGTTTCAATTCTTTATTTCTTATTTCATTTACATATATCAATCAGAATCATTTTACATTTTATTTCTGTTCTACTACTCATTACAATTTAACCATTTTTCATAGAAAGTTATTACTTTCGAGTCACTTCACTCTCATTACACTTAAACACACACTTAAATAACTTCCTCTCGATTCACCGCTCTCTACCAGCCCTGGCTATTGTCGGTGAATGCAGGCAGGCCTAAAACAAAAGAGAGCAAACTTTTCTTGTGTCTGAGTGGTCGCCAGGGACGTTACATAATTGGTGGCAGCGCGGTGGGATTGGTTTAGGTGATACCGTTAGGATGCATTAAAATACACAAAACAATTTTTACACAAATGGCAACTAGAAGCTTACGATCAAATTCAAGTAAATCTTTACCTGAGGTTACAGCAGAACTCACTATGGACGAATCAGAGAACGTTAAAAGTAGGTTAGAAAGACTAGAAAAATTAGAAGAGAAAGAAAGAGAAATCCGCGAAATGACAGAAACTTTACAGAGAGAAAAGGAGGCATACAGTAGAAATCTTTTAAACACTCAAAATACTCAAGCCATAATGGCAGATCTTTTTAAAGAAATACAAACATTTAAACCTCTAATTAATCAAGTTAATACACTACAAGAGCAAATTACTTCATTACGAAATAACCCACAACCACGAAGTTCCACACAGCAATTTACACGCGAAGAACAAACTAATTCTCCCATTACCCCCATTGCTCCCGTGAATTCCCCTAATTTTCTTGAACCATCTCCCATTCGATTAAAAGACGTCGTCGACACAATTCCCAAATATGACGGGTAAGCCACCTGGTTTTCTGGTGATCAGGGAACTGAAATCCGGGAACTGGGTAGTAGCATAGAACTGACGGAGGATCCTGCGGTATTGGACCCGGCGCCCGGCCCGGCGAGTCTTCCTGCGTCCGGATCCTGATAGTCCGGACTGTTGGATCCGATCGGTGGTGTTTTGCGGTTCGGGATTGGGAGCTGAGGAAACAAGGAAAACCCCAGGTGGGTTGTCGCCAATGGGGTGGCTCTCGGCCGCACTCAAGCTGATTTGCGGGGACTCCCGTCCCGAGTCCTCGGTGGGGAGGTGCGGATCTCCGTCCGCACTCAGCCCCACGCACAGCTCAGTAGGGGAACCCGTCCGTTCGCCAACCAGGTGCAGGTCTCCGGCGGCACTCTGGCTAGCCGGCGGTGCCTCCGGTCCTCGATGCTCACCAGGGAGGTGCGGATCTATGTCCGCACTCGGCCCGGCGCGCAGAGCGAGTAAGGAAGCCGCCGGTTCACCAGAGGGGTGATGAGTTGCGGCCGCACTCAAACAGGGTCGCGGAGGTCCCCTTCCCGAGACCTCGCCAGGGAGGTGCGGAGCTACGTCCGCACTCGGCCCTGCGCGAGACTCTAGTTGGAAAACCGACCGCTCGCCAGTAGGGTGCTGCACTACAACGGGAGCGAGGTCTCCCACCTGGAGAACAGATTCAGGGGTAACAGGAGGGTCGGAATCAAGGGTGGGAAATAGGAGAGGATCAAAACTGGATGAAGGGGAAACCGCCAATACTATAGACTGATCGAAGTCCTTTAACAACTCGAACAGCGTGGGCTCGGTAGCAGGCTGGAGTCCGCAGATGTTTCCGAGGTCCGTTGAATGCGGGCTGATACAACGAAGAACCCTGCGTTCCTCGATCGGGTTCTCTGGTGGTCCGGGGAGCTGAACCTCGGTCCTAGTACCACGTGGATCCTTTGGAACCCGTGGCAGATGCAAGGCTTTCTTTAGTTCCAGCGATCGACGCGTGCGCGATAATTGTTTCCCACTGCCGTAGGTCCTGGCGTACAAGGCGCCCTCATTGGTCGAGGGGGTTGTGCCCCCTTGACGCGATGAGCCTTCTGGCGCAGCTCCGAGGGGTAGGCACCCGCACGGAGTATAACTATTAACAGCCCCGTTCACTAGTACCGGGTTAGGACTT
>NW_022639834.1:24367-24758 GCF_010583005.1 Odontomachus brunneus | reverse complement strand
AACTAATGGCGGATGCGTGATCCCTGAGTCTGCCTCTTTCGACTGAGACAAGGTTCTTAAATAACAAATTGATAACTCGCAAACTAACCATTCAAATATTAAACTAATGGCGGATGCGTGATCCCCGAGTCTGCTTCTTTCGATTAAGACAAGGTTCCTAAATAACAAATTAATAACTCGTAAACTAACCATTCAAATGTTAAACTAATGGCGGATGCGTGATCCCTGAGTCTGCCTCTTTCGGTTAGGAGATGGCAAGCAGAAAATAAGAAAAAGTAAAATTTTTGGAGCGCGGTGAGTCCGCTAGGACGTAACAAAACCTAACAAAAACATTTTTGATTATATTGCTCGCATCAAAGAATTACGTACGGCCATAATCGACGGTGAACTC
>NW_022639834.1:23731-24357 GCF_010583005.1 Odontomachus brunneus | reverse complement strand
AAACCTAACGAAAGCATTTTTGATTATATTGCTCGCATCAAAGAATTACGTACGGCCATAATCGACGGTGAACTCGAACTTCATAATAGACTTGACGATTATACGATGGACAATATTGATTTTGACGTTTTAGAAAGTTTTATAAATGGCCTACCCTCAGAATTACTAATCCGCGTTAAAATAGAAGGTTACAACAATTTAGATGAAGCATTTATGAAGGCGATACAGATGTCTAAAACTCTAGAGACCGAAACACAACGACGCAAAGCCCCTTTTACTAGATCTTATTTTCCTGCACCTTTTGCTAGGCAGGACGCTCCTTCAACTCCCCGTGGAACTCATCCGCCATTACAAATTGATCCTAATCTGCCTCGAAGCATTCTGCAGAGACCCTCTGTACCTTTCATTAAACCACTCGTTCCTGGACAATCTGGTCCTAATGCCCCTTTCGGAAAATTTTGTCGATACTGTTAAACCGAGGGACATCTTGTAAATGAGTGCATTAAATTAAAATATAGAAATTCGTATCCGCGACAACAAGCCGCTCCTTTAACACTCGATACCGCGACTCAGAACATAGAGTCGGGAAACGAGACAGGCGCTCCGGTAACGAGCGACGTCCGCCA
>NW_022639834.1:22607-23721 GCF_010583005.1 Odontomachus brunneus | reverse complement strand
ATATAGAAATCAAACCGCGTACCGCGACACCCTTTTGCGTCATAATCACTAACCCCGAAAAATCTCAAGGATATCTCCCACGTCTAGAATCTAAAGACGGCATATTTTTAGGTGACGCTGTTGTAACCAATTGCGAAGGCAAGGCATATTTACCAATTTTCAATACTACATCAGAAGTGATCGATGCTATAATCCCCCACGTCGAATTACTCGATTTCGACACTCTGGATACACAGGTGGTCTCTGGCCGAGGTCAGGAAGATCCTTGTGTTGGTACCGCGACCCGAGGGCTTGCAGGTATC
Organism: Odontomachus brunneus; assembly: GCF_010583005.1. Classification (NCBI taxonomy): domain Eukaryota; kingdom Metazoa; phylum Arthropoda; class Insecta; order Hymenoptera; family Formicidae; genus Odontomachus; species Odontomachus brunneus. The sequence goes on along the minus strand of NW_022639834.1, from coordinate 23,419 downwards.
CACGGTCCGTTCTCCCTCCCCTTAAACTCTGAATTAATTGATCAATCTCGTGAAGATTCCCTTAATCCTATTTTTCCGGACACCCTTAATAGTTGCGACCGAGGGCCCGCGACTGTCTGTGGTGCTGTTGAGACCCGAGGGATCTCGACGGCCTATGGTCCTTTTGATTCTATTTCCAATTCAAGTTCTTACTCTCCAGCGTCGAGAGAAGTTGAAATTTTAAAGTCACTACGCCTTGACCATTTGAACGATGAAGAGAGAAAACATGTAAAATCCTTAATCTTTGAGAATGCAGATAGATTCTATTTATCTAATGAAAAATTAGACATTACAAATTCTGCCGAACACTCAATTCCCACGGTAAATGAAATACCAATTCACGTCAAGCAGTACAGATTTCCTCCAATACATAAAGAAGAAGTAGACAGACAGGTCAACGATTTATTAAAGAAAGACATTATACAAATTTCAAATTCACCATACAATTCACCTCTTTGGATAGTACCAAAGAAAGCTGACTCGCACGGAAACAGAAGATGGAGAATGGTTATAGATTACAGGCTATTGAATGAAAAGACTATAGGCGATGCATATCCGTTACCCAACATTACAGATATTTTGGATCAATTAGGTAACGCTAAATACTTTTCCGTACTAGACCTCGCGTCTGGTTTTCATCAAATCCCGATGTCGCAGAGAGATGCGCCTAAAACTGCTTTTAGTACCCCCTATGGGCACTATGAATTCAAGAGAATGCCATTTGGACTCAAAAACGCGCCGGCAACTTTTCAACGGTTAATGGACAACGTATA
>NW_022639834.1:21580-22597 GCF_010583005.1 Odontomachus brunneus | reverse complement strand
GCTTTTAGTACCCCCTATGGGCACTATGAATTCAAGAGAATGCCCTTTGGACTCAAAAACGCGCCGGCAACTTTTCAACGGTTAATGGACAATGTATTATCAGGCCTACAAGGCAACGAACTTTTCGTATATATGGACGATATTGTAGTTTACGCTCGATCTTTAGAGGAGCATCATATTAAATTCAAGAGATTAATGAAAAGACTGAGAGAAGCAAATTTAATGCTACAACCCGACAAATGTGAGTTTTTAAGACACGAAGTGACTTACTTAGGTCACATTATTAGTTCAGACGGAGTCAAACCCGACCCTTCAAAAATCAAATCTAGCAAGGAATTTCCTATACCAAAAACCCAGAAAAATATTAAAGAATTTGTAGGACTTTTCGGATATTATAGACGTTTTATTTCCAATTTTTCCAAGATTGCCAAACCTCTAACGGACTTATTAAAGAAAGATAAGCAATTTTTATGGGGTACACAACAAAGCACAGCTTTTGAAACATTACGAAATTACTTAATTACAGAACCGCTTCTACAATATCCCGATTTTTCGCGATCCTTCAACTTAACGACAGATGCGTCAGGATACGCTATAGGCGGAGTTTTAAGTCAAGGTTCTATAGGAAAGGATCTCCCTATCGCGTACACTTCTCGTGTTTTAAATCAAGCAGAGCAAAATTATTCGACAATCGAGAAAGAATGCCTGGCCATCATTTATTGTATAAATCATTTTCGACCCTACCTATATGGTAGAAAATTTATAATCATCACGGATCATAAACCCCTCGTATGGTTAAACTCTATCAAGGATCCTTCATCGCGCCTATGAAAATGGCGTACCAAATTGTCAGAATATGAGTTTGAAATCCAGTATAAAAAAGGGATCTTCAACAGCAACGCAGATGCGTTGTCGCGAAATCCTTCGATTGCATCAAGCAATCCTCTTTCTACTTCAGATCCTTTTACTTCCAATGAATCCTCTAACGAATCCCTATTTTCTTATCAAACTGCACCC
>NW_022639834.1:20740-21570 GCF_010583005.1 Odontomachus brunneus | reverse complement strand
TATAAAAATGGGACCCTCAACAGCAACGCAGATGCGTTATCGCGAAACCCTCCGATTGCATCAAGTAATCCTCTTTCTACTTCAGATCCCTTTACTCTAAATGAATCCTCCGACGAATCCTTATTTTCTTACCAAACCGCACCTAGCAGATTACACTGCAGTGACACTCGCGATAGCTCGCGCATTTCAACACAACTCTCGCAAACGCGACCCCCAATTGCAAGCCTAGATGACAATGCTTTATCCTCACCTCCGCGGAAGCGGAGCAAACATTCATATTCCCTCCTACAAACATTCAAAGTTCCCTGTAACGTCCCTTGCGACCACTCAGACACCAGAAAAGTTTGCTCTCTTTTGTTTTAGGCCTGCCTGCATTCACCGACAATAGCCAGGGCTGGTAGAGAGCGGTGAATCGAGAGGAAGTTATTTAAGTGTGCGTTTATGTGTAATGAGAGTGAAATGACTCGAAAGTAATAACTTTCTATGAAAAATAGTTAAATTATAATAAGTAGTAGAACGGAAATATAATGAAAAATGATTCTGATTGATGTATGTAAATGAAATAAGAAATAAAGAATTGAAAACAAGAAAAATATAAGATTCTGAAATTGTACTGAAAATGCTAATAATGTAGACTGAATGCCTTGAGGTCGTGAGTTTGCAATAAAGGTATGTCTACTAAATAAAGGAAATCGAGGAAAAATACTAAAAGGATGTATCTTGAATAATATTGGATAGTAGAATGCGATTCTCGAAGAATGAAATGGATTTAATATTTGAAACGTGTTTTATTCGTTGTCTGTCAGTACACTCACTAGCGCGTCAACTAC
>NW_022639834.1:20423-20730 GCF_010583005.1 Odontomachus brunneus | reverse complement strand
ACGACGGAGACAGGCGTTCGCTGTTCCGCAGTGCGTGATATCCACCTGCGTAGTCGCTCTCTATACCTTTTGCCGCATCTCTTCGGCATCTAATATATTGAATAAAATGTTCTACGCTATACTTGATTTGATTTTAATTGGAAAATCTCAGTAAGAACGATTAAGGTAGTAAGGTATGGAAATAAGCAGTAAAGTTGTCTCTGGTCTCTCAAGATTTTGTATAATAAGATCCTGGTTGCAATGGATCTGTCGAAGTCTCGATCGGGTCTCGACCGACTTGTCAGTCAGGAGGCCTTCTCGCGGTACC
>NW_022639834.1:19480-19987 GCF_010583005.1 Odontomachus brunneus | reverse complement strand
AGGTGTAACGTCCCCGCCCTAAAAATCTCTAAATTTTCACGCCGCTAGATATTGCACTAACCCGAGGCCGATTTATGCTAAACTGAGAAGTAGATTGTAAGATATTTCATTTCAGCCGCGAATTCTACTAATTCAATCGTCAGAGACGGCTTAAACTAAAAATACATAAAAAACAGGTAACAGCAGTCCTTCTGTAGACTTCAATCCATTAAGGGAAATATAAATCATCATCTAATAATTAGCCGATGGAAAGCCATACGTGACGAACGGAATAGTAGAAGTATATTTTGTAACAAACTGTATAGAAGCATACTCCACCGCTGTTAGAATTAAGAGACTGCAACTTTTGTACGCACATATAGCATAAGAATATTCGCGAGACGAACTCGCTTAGGTACGAACGTTCGACGTGACATCATCGCGACGCTACGCATCACGCCACCGTGAACGGCGTCCGGTCCCCCGAGCTTATCGGAGAGATAAGCCGAGGCGTAGAGACTTCCCTTT
>NW_022639834.1:17305-18669 GCF_010583005.1 Odontomachus brunneus | reverse complement strand
TAGATGCCGAAGAGATGCGGCAAGAGGTATAGAGAGCGACTACGCAGGTGGATATATCGCACCGCGGAACAGCGAACGCCTGTCTCCGTCGTACCTAATTCTCCAAACCCTACGGAACGAGGGTATTTCATTATAAATTCAAATAATTATTTCATCGAGGTTCGCGTATCATTAAAACCATTATCGACAGGGCCCGTCACACCGACCGCGCCCATTATTAAAGAAGAACCTACATATATTGAATTAAAACCACGAGACCAGCAGGTTCCGAATCTGAATTTAGATTTACAACCAAATTTAACTAGTAGCGAGCAAGCAGTAGTTGACGCGCTAGTGAGTGTACTGACAGACAACGAATAAAACATACTTTAAATATTAAATCTATTTCATTCTTCGAGAATCGCATACTACGATCCGATATTATCCAAGGTACATCCTTTTAGTATTTTTCCTCGATTTCCATTATTTAGTAGACTTTCCTTTATTGCAAAACCACGCCCTCAAGGCATTCAGTCTACATTATTAGTATTTTCAGTACAATTTCAGAATCTTATATTTTTCTTGTTTCAATTCTTTATTTCTTATTTCATTTACATATATCAATCAGAATCATTTTACATTTTATTTCTGTTCTACTACTCATTACAATTTAACCATTTTTCATAGAAAGTTATTACTTTCGAGTCACTTCACTCTCATTACACTTAAACACACACTTAAATAACTTCCTCTCGATTCACCGCTCTCTACCAGCCCTGGCTATTGTCGGTGAATGCAGGCAGGCCTAAAACAAAAGAGAGCAAACTTTTCTTATGTCTGAGCGGTCGCAAGGAACGTTACATAATTTGGTGGCAGCGCGGTGGGATTGGTTTAGGTGACACCGTTAGGAAGCATTAAAATACACGAAACAATTTTACACAAAATGGCAACTAGAAGCTTACGATCTAATTCAAATAAATCTTTGCCTGAAGCTACAGCAGAACTCACTATGGACGAATCAGAAAACGTTAAAAGTAGGTTAGAAAGACTAGAAAAATTAGAAGAGAAAGAAAGAGAAATCCGCGAAATGACAGAAACTTTACGGAAAGAGAAGGAGGCATACAGTAGAAACCTTTTGAACACTCAAAATACTCAAGCCATAATGGCAGATCTTTTTAAAGAAATTCAAACATTTAAACCACTAATTAATCAAGCTAATATCCTACAAGAACAAATCACTTCATTACAAAATAACCCACAACCACGAAGTTCCACACATCAACCTATACACGAAGAACGAATTAATTCCCCTATTACTCCCATGACTCTCGTGAATTCCCCTAATTTTCTTGAACCATCTCCCATTCGTTTAAAAGACATCGTCG
>NW_022639834.1:16962-17295 GCF_010583005.1 Odontomachus brunneus | reverse complement strand
CCACAACCACGAAGTTCCACACATCAACCTATACACGAAGAACGAATTAATTCCCCCATTACCCCCATGACTCTCGTGAATTCCCCTAATTTTCTTGAACCATCTCCCATTCGTTTAAAAGACATCGTCGACACAATTCCCAAATACGACGGACAACGGATGTCCGTATTTCAATTTAGCAAATTATGCGAACGCGCTCTAGATTTAATTCCGTCCCATCAGGAACCTTTTTTAATTCAATTAATACTCAACAAATTAGTTGGACTGTAACGTCCCGTTTGGTGGCTCAGATTAACGAAACGTTTGCTCTCTCTTTGTTTTAGACCTACCTGC
>NW_022639834.1:12312-12767 GCF_010583005.1 Odontomachus brunneus | reverse complement strand
TGTGAACCAAATAGTATTAGCGTGACTTATTCTAGACTTTTAATACTGTGTTAAAGCTAACATAAGAGTATAATAATATGTTAATATAAGAATATTGTTTATATTTGTTATTGTATATTTTTCCTTTATATATATTTTATTTTTATTTTATTATTATTATTTTATTGTTTTTTTTTTCTTTCCTTTTTTTTTTATTATCATTATGCCCCTTGTAGTCGGGGGTTAGCAGCGAATTGGTACACTATTGACTAGATTTCACTCGTCCTGCACCGGAAGGTGAGGAAAAACTCGAGCGATTATATGAATATTATATATTATTCATTATTGAATACATGGAATACATAGAATATAGTGACTTTAACGTCGAAGTGACGTTTTACAATTATTAAGTTATTGGGTCCCTCTATGTGTATAATAACCAGATTTTTATTATATAAATGGTATTGTAATAACGC
>NW_022639834.1:8236-8449 GCF_010583005.1 Odontomachus brunneus | reverse complement strand
ATTGACGTCCGAACCCGAATCAATCATGAATGTATAGGCTCTGTTAAAATCTTTTGACGACAGATTGACATTAGGCGCGCTTGTTTTTATTTTCACTGGACAGGCTCGTTCGTCTCTTGAAATTTTGCATTCTGACGTCCCGTCTGTTCCGTTGCGTTCCGGCGGACGTCGCTCTTTTCCGGAGCGCGTATCGCGTTTCCCGAATTATTATTT
>NW_022639834.1:7106-7832 GCF_010583005.1 Odontomachus brunneus | reverse complement strand
CCTTCATGAAGGCTTCATCTAAATCTCGATATCCTTCAATTTTGACGCGAATTAATAAATCAGAGGGCAAACCATTTATAAAACTATCTAGAACATCTATGTCGATGCTATCAATCATATATTCGTCAAGTCGATTAGTCGGAGTTCTAATTCTCCATCAATTATTGCAGTTCTTAATTCTTTAATTCGTGAAATGTAATCAAAAATATTTTCATTGGGTTTCATAAAGGCATTGCCTAGTTCGCCTCTGTATTGATTTAACGACTTGTTGGGTCCAAAAATTTGTTTCAATTTACGAGTTAATGCGGTGACTGAATTAAAGTGAGAGCCTTCGATGGTCGTATATGCATGACCAACTAATTTATTGAGTATTAATTGAATCAAATATTGTTCTTGATATGGCGGTATCAAATCTAATGCGCGTTCGCAAAGTTTGCTAAATTGAAAAACGGACATCCGTTGTCCATCGTACTTCGGAATTGAATCTGCGATATCTTTTAATCGAATAGGATATTGTTCATTTAAATTGGGGGAATTAACGGGGGTTGCAGGAATTTGAATTCCTTCTTCGTGAATTTGTTGTGTGATTTGAGGTGTATTTCGTAAAGAATTTACTTGTTCTTGAAGAGAGCTGAATTGACTTATTAAGGGTCTGAATGTAGATATTTCTTTGTGTAAATTAGACATTGCGGCTTGCATGTTTTGTGTGTCTATTAGTGTCCTATT
>NW_022639834.1:442-970 GCF_010583005.1 Odontomachus brunneus | reverse complement strand
GGAAATACTCACATATTAACTATCCAAGATCTACTCACCAAATACTCCGTAGCAATCCCTTTAAACGAAGTTACTTCTTTAGCGATAGCAGACGCATTTACTAAAAATTTCATTTGTATCTATGGAGCTCCTAAAGCACTTTTAACAGATCAAGGATCTAATTTTCTAACTTCTCTAATGCGGAATCTATCGAAGAAATTCGGTATTAAACAGTACAAAACCACCGCTTATCACCCCCAGTCTCAGGGATCCATTGAGAGATCTCACCACTCCTTAACCGAATATCTAAAAACACAAATAGCAAAAGAGAACAATTGGGATGACTACTTAAAATTAGCAATGTTTTCATATAACACTAGCATTCACGAAAGTACTCAGTACACACCATTTCAACTAGTTTACGGTCGAATACCACGACTCCCCTCATCCCACAAACGGTATAAATACTACTCTTCTCGATAACGAGATTTAAGAATCATTTATTATATTTTAACTTTGCATACTCGCATTATACACTTAGATAGTAAG
>NW_022639834.1:0-353 GCF_010583005.1 Odontomachus brunneus | reverse complement strand
TTCTATTACATAATTTGGTGGCGACCATTCAATAATTGTAAAACGCCAATTCGCGCTTAGTACCGCCATATCATATTGTACTTCATAATGGAAAATATAGTACTCTTATCATAACCGTCCGAAGTTTTCGTACATTAATGCTAATCCCCAACTATGAGGGGCAAAACAAAAACGCAAAAATAACAAAAAAAACCCTATAATAATATAAATGTACATATATAGGATAATTATAAATAATTACATAAATTTGTTGGCAGCATTATACCCTTTATTATTACAATTATTACATAAAATCCGGTGACAGAAAAACACACGAATAGGATTCGTAACAAAAACCATATAAAAACAACCAT
>NW_022639833.1:80934-90017 GCF_010583005.1 Odontomachus brunneus | reverse complement strand
AAATCGAGATACCATATGACAATAACGAAATTAATAATTCAAACCCGCCTGAGATGCAAAATATAGGGTGGGAAAATATATTTTCGACCTCAGACGAGGAACATTCAGATCCAGAATTTATAGATGAAACTGAGAGCAGCGAAGACGAAGAAATTTTTGAATCAAATTCAGTACCAATAAACTTACCGCGACCCCAACCATTAGTAAAAATTAACGAAACTCGTGAAACACTTTTATCGCGGAATGATAACCAGGTAATATTTATAAACTTAGACGGAACCCCATATGATAACGGTGCGAAGGAACACCAGCAAGTCGAACGTCTTCCAAAATACGAAAATATAAATTTAGAAAGAGCTAAAGTAAATGCTTTTGGTACCAAAGTTTTAATTTCACTCCCAATCAAAATAGATAATCAAACACTTATAGATTCAGATAATATAAAGAATTGTATTAAATCCCTCCTAGATGTAGTAGGAGAAATAAATTTAAAATCATTTAGTATACGAAAAACGGATCGTTTCGACGATATTCCCTGGAATTATATTCAGAAACAGTTAATAAAACATTTTGAAGATAAAAATATTAATATAACAATTTGCAAAGGACTAATTCAAACTCCTAGAGAAGAAAACAGACATGTACTTATAGACGAACATCATTCATCTGCCATAGGCGGGCATAAAGGAGTAACAAAAACATATAATAGATTAAAGACGAATTATTCTTGGCCCAATATGAAAAGGGATATCCAAAAATTTATTCAACGATGCAAGGAATGTCAATTAAAAAAATTAACGCGAATTAAAATCAAGCAACCTATGATTATCACGGACACACCCGGTGCCGCTTTTGACAAAATCGCGCTAGATATAGTGGGACCTTTACCCACGACTAATAATGGAAATACACACATTCTCACAATTCAAGATTTACTTACGAAATATTCAGTAGCGATCCCTTTGAGAGAAACAACCTCATTGGCAATAGCAGATGCCTTTACAAAAAATTTTATCTGCATTTACGGAGCCCCTAAATCTCTTTTGACCGATCAAGGCTCCAATTTCTTAACTTCTTTAATGCGAAACCTTTCGAAAAAATTCGGCATTAAACAATATAAAACAACAGCCTACCATCCGCAATCTCAAGGCTCCATCGAGAGATCACATCACTCGCTAACCGAGTATTTAAAGACACAAATTACGAAGGAAAATAATTGGGACGACTATTTGAGTTTAGCTATGTTTTCTTATAATACAAGTGTCCACGAGAGCACTCAATACACACCCTTTCAATTAATTTATGGACGAATACCCCGCTGTCCCTCATCACAAAAAACACTTGAGGAGAATTTAGAGCCGACCTATAAGGAATACCTATCCGATTTATTTCAACATTTGCAGGAAACCCAGGAAGAAGCTAGGCAAAACTTAATTAAATCAAAAGAAAGAAATAAATATTATTATGATAAACATATGAACCCTACGAATTTTAAAGAAGGAGATTTCGTATTTTTATTAAAAGAACCTACAAAAGGAAAGTTTTCTGACCAATATACCGGTCCATATAAAGTTTTGGAAATCTTACTAAATAATAATATTATTATCCAATACGGAAACACAACACGTACAGTGCACATGGATAAGCTAAAACTTTCACACATTGAGCCGGGATGAACATAATTAATGTACACCTCTGTTTCAGGGTGTTCCTGGTGTACAATTCACAGCCTTCAAGGACCGTCCGTAATCTTTCAGACACTCAGCAACCTATCAACCTAAGGTGCATACGGACGGAGGGCTTTAAACACGTTTCCTCTAACTTATTATTGTGTCATTTTTGCCTAATTAACGATTTTCTTAACAGCTCAGAACCCTTTGAAAAATTAATTTCACACCACTTTACTCTCAGCAACCAGTATAGCATTAGAAATTGCGATTATTGTCATATGCCCCTAGGCATTAATAAGCCTATATACGATTGCTTCGTTTGCTATCAATTTTACAAAACTAACCCTTCAAGTAAACCACCCTATAATAATATCTTCATAATTCCAAACAATGAGTAAATTACAGGAAGTATTGACAGCTTACCCTGGTATGCTGAACGTAAGATGTATCATACTAGAAGGATATAAATATCAAAACCAACTAGGCGCCTTATGCACCAAATGTTATATTCGAAAATCACTCCCATTAGGACTAAAATACGGCATTTTTCATGGCTTTGCTTTAGGGCAATTAGAATTAGCTTACTGTTTAAATTGCCATCATAATCTCACGATAATAGAACCTATTATATATTGTCTCCCGTGTTTCCATAAATACAGGCGAATCCTTGACATGCTCCAGAGCAACGGACGCAATACGAGCACACTAACCTCCATAACATATAGCCATTTTACTAACAAAGTCATAAAAATTGACTTTTCAGATGTGCCGACCGATACCCCCAGTACCATATAAACATCCTTTCGATAAAGCATTCCCGGGACTCGACTCGACACATTGTACCATCGCTTTAGCATACACCGCCCAGCACGAATCGAACGAAGCCTTATGCGTCACTTGCGTTTATAGTTTAGATTATCCCCCTGAATATGATATCGCCGAATGGCATGGCTTTATATCCAACCAACCTTTAATCATGCCATGCATTAGATGCGGCATAAATACAGCCGAAAGCCGGCCTTTAATTAAATGCTTTAAATGCTATTCATTATACATAGAATTGATTACATTCATAAGACATGAATCAGAGGTAGACCCCGTCGACATTAACACCTTAATTTTTGATCATAGGAAAAATGACCTTATAGAACTAACCCTGTTACCAACCGACACACCCCATATTAATACTACACTTCTTGATAACATAGAATAAGAAAAACGCAATTATCTATTATCTTTTAACCCTCACATATTCACATTATACACTTAAATAATAAGCCACTCTTATACTACGATATCACTAGCCTTACATTATATAGCCTTATATAAAAAATCTGGTGGCATTGAAAAAACATAGTTACCTACTACATTTTAATTCTTACATATACATATATCCATATCTTATATTTAGATAGTAAGAACACTCTTACATTAAGCCACCATTAAACCCAACACCATATTACATATAAAAATCTGGTGGCGACGACTTAATAATTATAAAACATCGATTCACTCTCAGTATTATTATATCATACAATATCTTATAATGAAGATATAATATTCCTCTCTTATTATTAGCAGTTCTAGTTTTAATGAATTAATACTAATCCCCGACTACAAGGGGCAGAACAAAAAAAAAAAAAAAAAAAAAAAAACATAATAATAACATCCCATTTAATAGCCTAAGTTATAATTAAAATATGGAATAGATTATATAAAATAGGAAAGACAGTTACCTATTACATTTAATTCTTATATATATATACTCTTAATATAGATAGATAGTAAAAACACTCTTACGTTAAGCCACGTTAAACCTAACACCATATTACATAAAAATATGGCGACTAAAAATCTGAAGGCGCTACATGAAACCTGATGACGGACTACAAAACACCGTTTTACTTACCATACTGTTACATCGTACTATATTTTATAATGAAAAATAATATTTTTATCTTAGCCGTCCGAGTCTTCATAAAATAATGCTAATCCCCGACTACAAGGGGCAGAACAAAGGAGAGAGAAAAAGAAAAAAAAACACAACAAATAATAATAATAATTTTATTTCCTTTTTTTTTAATAGCGTAGAATACATTAAAATTTTAGGATAAGTTATAAATTATGCTACTTTGCAGGAGTCAACAACAACATGCTACTCGTGGGCATCTTGCTGCTGGCTCTCTCGCCTGCTAACTCATTATTGGGCTTTGACTGCGGGGGTCGACACCTCAATATTACGTCTGTTTCACTCCTCAACTCTGGAGACTGCGACCTTGACATCAAGACGACTAACGACACCAACGTCTATATCCAGCTCCTCCAACTGTCGGAATACAACTATGCTGAAGTCATCCAATGCAAGGTGGAAGTTCAACGCCACATATATTACTGCGGTATGCACTCTCACGTATCCATCGTGAGAGGCGGATATTCTACTTATCTAGACAATGTAGGACGAAGCCACTGTATGCAAATGCATGAAACTGGAGTCGGTAATGTCGGCTTCAACCAAGTAACCAAACTCCTAGTTAACACCACTAACATCCGTGAGTTGATAATGGCAGGAACAGTAAATGCTGACGGAAAATGTACAGGAGGAAAATATAACGACCCATACGGCAACTTCGACGACGTAGTCGTAATGGCCATCGCAAAAATCACACTGAAATCATCATACGTACCAGTACACCTAAACAGCGGAAAGATCCACTTGAAGTCCGGAACCACTTGCGAGTTAAAAGAAGGACGCTGTGTTGACCCCGATGACGGACACACCTACTGGAACGCCATACCCAGAGCCACCTGCGACTTCCATGCATACGACGTCCTATACGAGGGATTCGCAAAGAAAATAAAAGAAGATACCACACAAACAACCTCACCCACCGTTTACTCCCTCATTTCCCGTGACATTACCTTTGCCCTTATGACTACAAAAGAAACCCCAATTTGCGGTTATATATTACAGCGCACAGAACATCCTAAATTATTCATTGTAGAAACGACAAAAGGGAACGAACCGAAACCCCGAGGTGACATTTCCGTCGACAATCTGGACATTTTCAACTATGTAAACTCAAAATTCGTTTACGTAGAAAAACATATACGCACTCAAATGACAAATTTATATCAAAACGTAATTAAGCAGCGCTGTGAACTTGAGAAGAAGGTTATCGAAAATATTCTGTCCTTGGCAACTCTTTTACCAGATGAATTTGCTTACATACTCATGAAAGGGCCTGGCTACATGGCAGTGACCGCTGGAGAGGCCATGCACGTTGTCCAATGCATCCCTGTCGAAATCACTGTACGCCGAACAAAGGAATGTTTCCTTGAACTCCCCATCACTCTGAGAAACACCTCCTTATATCTTACTCCTAAATCCCGAATTATCACCCGTGTGGGAACTCAAAGAGAGTGCTCTTACGAATTACCTACACTCTACCGTATAGAAGACACCTGGATACAGCTGACACCCGATCCTCATGTGCAACAGACACCTCCGCAGCAACTTCAGCCGTTGCCCAAAATCTCCTGGAAATACCTTACACCTGGACCTCTTGCTACAAGCGGAATATACAACCAGGATGACATCAACAAACTCCGAAACCACATTATGTTCCCAGCCGAAAAACCAGCCTTGCTGAACTCGGTAGTAAGGGGCATCTCTGGATACTCACATGGTGACAATGCCATCTCAATGTACAACCTCATGGATGAGGAGACCCTTAACAAAATTGCCCAGAGTACAGCATCTAAACTCTGGGGAGGCTTTATTACTTTCGGTTCAGCAACAGCCGGAGTACTTGGAATTTTTATAATAATTCGAGTAATTAAAATCGTTATAGATACTGCCATCCATGGATATGCCCTACACACGGTATATAGCTGCAGTCTACACCTCCTAGGAGCTATGTGGAGTTCACTCACCCACCTGTTGCTCCAACTCGCACACACGCCAAGGCGACCAAAAGAGCAAAATGACGCCAATAATGACCAGACTAAAGGAAGCAGCGATAACACCGTCCCAACTCAACCAACCGGCACGAACAACACGAAAACGACCGCTCCAGTTCTTGACCCTCCCAGACCAACAGCCCCGCACAGCGCCGCATATCTAGAATTAAGCGAATGACTCTCAGTTCTAGAACAAATCCCTTCGAAAACATCGGAATTTGTCTTTAAAAGGGGGGAGGTGTAACGTCCAGGCCTCCAAAAACTTTAAAACTTTCGCGTCACTATAATATTAAAAGGCCATAGTGGCCATTGGCCAATTTGTACTAACTGAGTAATAACATAATTAGTATTTTAAGCGAAAACCTATTTTAACAGCGGATTTAATAATTCAATTGTTAAAAAGGGCCGAGATTAAATTATAAAATCGTCAACAGTACAATAAAAGCACTCTAGTATGATAATATATCATTGCAATTAATGGGGAAGTATAAAAGGCCATACGTAACAACAGAATTATTAATACAATTAGAATAATATAAAATATTCGCGTTGCGAACTCGCATGGACACGAACGAACGATAACAAAATGACATCATTGCGTCGCTATGCATCACGCCACCGTGCATCACGTCATTCAGCCACCCGCATGCAGTACCAGGAAGCTGAAGAGTAGTGGAATCCCTTTAATGAAGGCCGACTTGGGACCACCATGCCACCCTGCAATTCGGCGCTGCAGTCCGGCCGCCGTCGGAAGCCGCCGGAGCCTATATAAGCCTCGCCACCGGAGCGCGCGAGCAGTGCCTCATCAGTTTTTCATTACGACACTCACACGTAATTTTAGTGCAGTCAGATTTTTCCTTACGACACTCACACATAATTTTTGTGCAGTCAGATTTTTCCTTACAACACTCACACATAATTTTTGCGCAGTGCTTCATCGTTTTTTCATTACGACACACTCACGTAATTTTAGTGCTTCATCGTTTTTTCATTACGACACACTCACGTAATTTTAGTTCATCATTTTTTCCTTACGACACTCACACGTAATTAGAGTTCTTCATCATTTCACACACAGTGCGACACACAATTTTCGCCCCGCAGTTCTTCAACATTTTACATACAGTGCGACACACAATTTTGTCAGTAGTTACTCGACATTTTTCTCAGACACACACATATTATTCTGTGACATATAATTTTTACACTTTAACCTCTGTATTAACTAGTCTCGCCGACCCGTTGCTACGAAGCATTTGTTCGGGAGAAATTACACATTACTACATATTACTATAATTCGGAAACGATACCGACATATTTTACTTCCGCTCCGGCCGTCGCCTGCTGTAACGTCCAGGCTTCCAAAAACTTTAAAACTTTCGCGTCACTATAATATTAAAAGGCCATAGTGGCCATTGGCCGATTTGTGCTAACTGAGTAATAACATAAGTAGTATTTTAAGCGAAAACCTATTTTAACAGCGGATTTAATAATTCAATTGTTAAAAAGGGCCGAGATTAAATTATAAAATCGTCAACAGTACATTAAAAGCACTCTAGTATGATAATATATCATTGCAATTAATGGGGAAGTATAAAAGGCCATACATAACAACAGAATTATTAATACAATTAGAATAATATAAAATATTCGCGTTGCGAATATGCGGAGATATTGCGAATATTCGCCGTGCGGAGACCTCCTGTGTATCCAAAATATCAAAGTCGAGTAATTCGACATGGGGGATTTCAGCATTGATCACCTCTGAAGTTGTATTAAAAATGGGTAAGTATGCCTTGCCTTTATGATTAGTGACTACGGCCTCGCCTAAGAGTATGCCGTCTTTAGATTTTAAACGCGGAAGATACCTTTGAGATTTCTCAGGGTTAGTAATTACGACACAAAAGGATGCTACAGTGCGCGGTTGAATTTCCATATGTTCTACCTGGGCGAACGGAATGCATACTGTGTCGCAAAAAATTGAATTCTCTTTATAATTAATAGTCGCGTCATGTTGGATAAAGAACGCGGTGCCTAAGACACCGTGTTGTTTAAGTGAAAAATTCTCGGGTAAAATATGAAATTTAGTTTGTTTCCCGAGTAAAATAATAAATGTAGAGCCTAGGGTACGAACGGGTTCAGGCGAAATGCCTTGTAATATCATTTCGTCATTTTTATCAATTTTTATGTAACTCTTGAGACACTCTTGTCTTATTAAATTAACGTCGGACCCTGAATCGACCATGAAAGTATAGGCTCTATTTAAATCTTCAGAAGACAAAATTACATTTGGAGCGCTTTTGATTATTTCCCTCACTGGACAGGCTCGCTTGTCTCCTGAAATCTTACATTCGGACGTCCTGTTTTTTCCGTCGCGTCCCGGCGGACGTCGCTCGTTACCGGTGCGCGTGTCTCGTTTCCCGATTCAATATTTTGCGTTGAAGAGGCAGATGGCTGGTGTGAATAAGAATTTCGGTATTTTAATTTAATACAGTCGCTAATAAGATGTCCCTCATTTTTACAATAACGGCAGAATTTTCCAGCAGGGGCGTTGGGACCTGGTTATTCCGGAACGAGAGGCTTGATAAAGGGTACAGAGGATCTTTGTAAAATGTTTCGAGGTTGATTAGGATCTATATGTGACTGTGGGTAAATACCTCGAGGGTTTGAAGGAGCGTCTTGTCTCACGAAAGGCGCAGGGGAATAAATTTTTGTAATAGGAGTTTTACGTCGCTGCGTTTCAGTCTCTAAGGTTTTTGACATCTGTATTGCCTTCATATAAGCCTCGTCTAAATTATTATATCCTTCAATTTTAACACGGATCAGCAATTCTGAGGGTAAACCATTTATAAAACTTTCTAGTACATCAAAGTCAATGCTATCCATCATGTAATCATCAAGTCTATTATGAAATTCTAATTCTCCATCAATTATAGCTGTTCGTAATTCTTTAATACGAAAATTGTGTGTCGCACTGTGTGTAAAATGTTGAAGAACTGCGGAGCGAAAATTGTGTGTCGCACTGTGTGTGTAATGATGAAGTACTACTACTGGAAAAATTATAGAGACACTAAAATTACGTGAGTGTGTCGTAATGAAATAACGATGAAGCACTAAAATTACGTGAGTGTGTCGTAATGAAAAAACGATGAAGCACTGCGCAAAAATTATGTGTGAGTGTCGTAAGGAAAAAATGTGACTGCACTGCTCGCGCGCTTCGGTGGCAAGGCTTATATAGGCTCCGGCGGCTCCCGACGGCGGTCGGGCTGCAGCGCCGAATTGCAGGGTGGCATGGTGGTCCCAAGTCGGCCTTCATTAAAGGGATTCCGCTACTCTTCAGCTTCCTAGTACTGTATGCGGGTGGCTGAATGACGTGATGCACGGTGGCGTGATGCATAGCGACGCAATGATGTCATTTTGTTATCGTTCGTTCGTGTCCATGCGAGTTCGCAA
>NW_022639833.1:80506-80924 GCF_010583005.1 Odontomachus brunneus | reverse complement strand
TTACCGTTTCTTTACCGTTCATTCCCATTATTTTACCGTTTCATTACCGTTCATCAAATTGTTTAACTTTTATCATTGCTGCAGTTTCACGAATCGTTAGCGCAATGTGACATCATCTCTGAGGACAACACAGCTGCATTATGCTAGCTGTAATTTTTTTCTTCTTGGCTGGTCGTTCCAACGATCAACTCTCAGTCTTGAGCAGACACCTCGTGTGTCGAGACGTATTGCACCTTTGTGGTATATAGTTATATTTCTTTGTGAGCAGACATCTCGTGTGTCGAGACGTATTGCACCTTTGTGGTATATAGTTATATTTCTTTGATTTTGCAAAGACATACAGAAAGAGTAAGTAATCCAGAAATAAATTTATATTTATTTTTTATTTATTAATATTATTTTTTAATATATTTTACTA
>NW_022639833.1:78782-80425 GCF_010583005.1 Odontomachus brunneus | reverse complement strand
TTTGTGAGCAGACATCTCGTGTGTCGAGACGTATTGCACCTTTGTGGTATATAGTTATATTTCTTTGATTTTGCAAAGACATACAGAAAGAGTAAGTAATCCAGAAATAAATTTATATTTATTTTTTATTTATTAATATTATTTTTTAATATATTTTACTATAAAATTTAGAATATGAAAGCGACACCTGACCAGTTACATAAAAATTGGGACGAATATTACGGTCCGATTGATGGAGTGCGGCCGCAGGATTACTTAACAGAGGGAGTGTATATTGCATTAAATTGGTGTTTCTGTTTAAAAAATCTGACACAACAAAATGTATATATCCAAAACGGACGATTCAGAAGAAGAAAAATGTGTGAAAATTATTTTAATATCGAATGGCCAAACAACTATGAATTAATAGACACAAAACATACCATTCATCATCGAAGCACATATACACCAAACATATCGTTATTTTGTGTACGTTGCAAGGAGCAAATTGTGACAAATGTCGGAAAGGCGATTGAATGTCGTGAGTGCATTGAGGAATGTCTGCTCAATAGAGCAAGCATCATCAATGTACGCGAAATCGTTGTATACAAACGATACTAAAAATTTTGTGGAAAAAAACACTTATTTAATCAGTTATTTTAATAAAATTATGCCGCGAAAAAACCGCCCGCAGATCGGGTAAAATGAAAATATTTAATTGGTGGTCTCAGCACCCGGAGAGAGTTGTAAACCTTTATAAATAAACATTTTTTTAATGTATTAATGTTTCTCTTTTTATTTCCCATCAAAGTATCTACATAGGTACGCATACATTAGAGAAATTTTTTTTCGTATAGTTTTCGGAATGTCTCGAGTGCTAATCCCAAGATCTGCTGCTTATTTGTATTACTCCTTTTTTTCCTTATTTTCTAGATACACCACAAATAGTTTTAAAATGTTATTCGGTCTTTTTGCGGAGCGCAGCAAGTGGTGTGGAACATGCAAAATCTTATCGCGGGGAGCATAGTGTAGTGCTCATTAGTAATAAGAATATCATGTGTCGCATTCTAGTTCTTGCGCATCTAATTGTCGAATGCATACGTTTGCAAAATCTTGTCGCGGGGGCACAGTGTACGTGCTCATTAGTAATAAGAATATCATGTGTCGCATTCTAGTTCTTGCGCATCTAATTGTCGAATGCATACGTTTGCAAAATCTTGTCGCGGGGGCACAGTGTACGTGCTCATTAGTAATAAGAATATCATGTGTCGCATTCTAGTTCTTGCGCATCTAATTGTCGAATGCATACGTTTGCAAAATCTTGTCGCGGGGGCACAGTGTACGTGCTCATTAGTAATAAGAATATCATGTGTCGCATTCTAGTTCTTGCGCATCTAATTGTCGAATGCATACGTTTGCAAAATCTTGTCGCGGGGGCACAGTGTACGTGCTCATTAGTAATAAGAATATCATGTGTCACATTCTAGTGACGCGGACGGCGCAGGCGGCGCGTGCGGCGCGGGCGGCGCGGACGGCGCGGGCGACGCGGGCGGCGCGGGCGGCGCGGAAACCGCCGCGGAAACCGCCGCGAAAACCGCCGCAGATCGGTAAAATGATCTATCGAAAGCAGATAGAAAAAATTATATCGGTAATTACCGATCATC
>NW_022639833.1:77293-78324 GCF_010583005.1 Odontomachus brunneus | reverse complement strand
CTCCTAAAAACCTTTCCCCAAGATTTTTACATTACAGTAATTTCCTTGCTAACAATGAAAAATGTATGAACGTTCGAGCGAGCGAAACAGTCGTCGGGACACCGCGTATTGCTCACGTATAGACGAGACAGTGTGAGTCAAGCGTTTTCTTAGTGTGTGTCACACGTATTTTAGGACGGCATTTCTGTCCAGACGTCTTATAATGCTATTTCTCTCGTTCTTACGTTTGCGATAGAGGATGGAAGATCGCCGCGACTCCCACCACTATTCCCTCTCCAAGCGTCCGACGATCGTATACCGCTAGCTCTCTCCGCCACTCCGTGCTGCTCATGGCTCACCTACACGCAGCAGTGTATGAGTGACGCGTTATCGTGTGCGAGTCACACGGATATTCGGACGGCATTAACGCCGGTGCGTGTACAGGAAACTTTGCGCGCCCAGGTTGGTTTATATAAAATGGATGGAATTCGATAAATCATGCAACTCATGGATACACAAGGATATTATGTTGTAAAAAATAACTGTTTATTATTATATGTAATACGTAAAATATATTCTATTTACACATAAAATATACAATATACGATTTATATTCTATTTACACATAAAATGTACAATATACGATTTATATTCTATTTACACATAAAATATATAATTTATTTTCTATTTATATTGGTATTTTGTAATGCCCCCATGGTAACGTTTCAGTCGAATCGGGTACGATTTGTCATCGTACGGACTTAGAGCGAATTTCGTCTCAGACACTGTGTACACTTCCTGCAATTCTGATCGTATGCACGATTGACGGCGAGTCGTTTCGATCTCCTCTCTCAAACACTGTGTGTAATCATCAAAAGATATCGTTCGCTCTACGACATTACTCTTGACACTTTTGGCCTTTTTCGTGTCTTTCTCGCCATCCACTCGCAAAGCGTACATCTTTGCTCTAAGTCCGATAAATTCCGTCATGATCGCTCTGTTGTTTTCATCTTTCATTAAACCAGGCACCTTCTTATTTACAAGCGGTATAT
>NW_022639833.1:77082-77283 GCF_010583005.1 Odontomachus brunneus | reverse complement strand
CGACGACCGAGTTGCCCGATTCAACCGATCGCCGTTCCTAACTCCTGGAGACGCACGCGTTGCCCGATTCAACCGGCGTCCCCGCTTTCCTGCAAAACACACGACGACCGAGTTGCCCGATTCAACCGATCGCCGTTCCTAACTCCTGGAGACGCACGCGTTGCCCGATTCAACCGGCGTCCCCGCTTTCCTGCGACCGCA
>NW_022639833.1:76680-77072 GCF_010583005.1 Odontomachus brunneus | reverse complement strand
CGTCTTCGCTTCCTGCGACCGCGCCCCCCAGTCGTGCCAGCTGCCCCAATAGGTACCACGGCTACCCTCCACCCCTGCTCATATCAAATGTAAATATTTCGGTGTAAATAGTACTTTGTAGTTGGTGTCTCCAATAAATCTAAGTTGTAAATAGCGCACTCACTCTCGCACACTCTCTCATCTCCTCTCACACGGATCCGGACTCCGGCGAGCGAAATCCGGCACGCAGAAAAACGAAACGTTACAAATAAATAGATTAAAGCCGATGAGGCCACGGACTCCGAACGACGAACAATAGCGTATCCGGAAACACTTCCGACCGCGTCCCGCCTGACGCTCGCGCGCCTCGACGCTCGCAGCAGATCGCGAGACGACAACAACGGCTCCCGACG
>NW_022639833.1:76061-76670 GCF_010583005.1 Odontomachus brunneus | reverse complement strand
TTGCCATCCACTCGCAAAGCGTACATCTTTGCTCTAAGTCCGATAAATTCCGTCATGATCGCTCTGTTGTTTTCATCTTTCATTAAACCAGGCACCTTCTTATTTACAAGCGGTATATCGTACGCGTTGTCAGTGGGATAAACGCTCGTATCAAACCTTGCAATATCACGTTTCATATGCTCATATACATCATCGCATTCGATATTGTAAATGAGACTGTCTGTGTCAATATACATTATTTTACATTTGTCACGATACAGAGGATACATGTACTCGTGATGAAATTCATACAAGCAAATCTTTGATATGTCGAGTATGCACATACCTACGTAGATTGGCTTGTTGAATTTCACCTCGAGTTTGCGCAATTCAATGGTGATTAAGTTTTCCGAAAATACACTTCTACTGTGAAAATTTGTTTTTGCGATCATTGCCTCTGCACCGTATCTACCGTCCCAATGTGTTACTAGTTTTACATCGATATGATTTCGAACATTTTCCATCGTTTTGCCGTATACGCATTGCTCATCAATTTGTACAAATTTTTCTCAAAATCGTTAGTTGCACGCGTTCTAAATTGTGTGTTTAATTCGATATAACTGCGGAACT
>NW_022639833.1:75843-76051 GCF_010583005.1 Odontomachus brunneus | reverse complement strand
ACATACCTACGTAGATTGGCTTGTTGAATTTCACCTCGAGTTTGCGCAATTCAATGGTGATTAAGTTTTCCGAAAATACACTTCTACTGTGAAAATTTGTTTTTGCGATCATTGCCTCTGCACCGTATCTACCGTCCCAATGTGTTACTAGTTTTACATCGACATGATTTCGAACATTTTCCATCGTTTTGCCGAATACGCATTGCTT
>NW_022639833.1:74892-75602 GCF_010583005.1 Odontomachus brunneus | reverse complement strand
TAGTGGATAATATAATGCTGCTTATCGTATAGCGTCGCGAGAAGTTTCTCTTGACGCTTGCCGGGTGGCTTATCGCGTATAGGACAAAACGGTAAGTCAGTGTGCACATCGTACAAATTTTGCTGATACTCCAAGTCGACCTC
This sequence comes from Odontomachus brunneus, assembly GCF_010583005.1. Classification (NCBI taxonomy): domain Eukaryota; kingdom Metazoa; phylum Arthropoda; class Insecta; order Hymenoptera; family Formicidae; genus Odontomachus; species Odontomachus brunneus. The sequence continues at coordinate 75,459 of NW_022639833.1, read as the reverse complement.
GAGAATGTATCCTGTGGGCAAATCGTCAGCGACTGAAAATACGTCAAAGTTTGACACGTTGTCGATCCATCGAAACTCGGCGTAAGGCAATGGTTGACACATTGCCCATCCATACAAATTATTTACGTCAAAGTACATTAAGTATGATGATGGTTTCGACGGGTCGTAAGATTGCATGTACTTGTTATTGGCGTGTGCGTATCTATCCGAACATTGACTCAGGCCGCCGCGTATACCGCGTTCGATGAACATGATCATATCAATATCGGTGAGCAATTCGAAATTTATGCCGGTATGTTTCAACATTGCATCCCACGTAAATCCAGGCAGAGTATAATAATGCGCGGGATCGAGTCCATAACTTGTGATGCAGCTGTCGCGGAAATTTTCAAAAATATCTGCCAATAACAAGACATCAGTCTTTAAATACAAGTCGCTGTATTCGCCCAAGGTTCGAGTGGAGAACCGCTTCCAGATCTCCGCGGCGTGCGCGTAATCGCTCTCGGATACTGTATCACCCGTCAACGAACTGTAAAACGATTCTCGCGGAGGTAAACATTTGTTCTA
>NW_022639833.1:71630-74567 GCF_010583005.1 Odontomachus brunneus | reverse complement strand
ATTGCATCCCACGTAAATCCAGGCAGAGTATAATAATGCGCGGGATCGAGTCCATAACTTGTGATGCAGTTGTCGCGGAAATTTTCAAAAATATCTGCCAATAACAAGACATCAGTTTTTAAATACAAGTCGCTGTATTCGCCCAAGGTTCGACTGGAGGACCGCTTCCAGATCTCCGCGGCGTGCGCGTAATCGCTCTCGGATACTGTATCACCCGTCAACGAACTGTAAAACGATTCTCGCGGAGGTAAACATTTGTTCTACAGCTTGTCCACGCAATCCACGTATTCGTATGGAAAGACACCCTTTCGAGTCAATAAATTAAATTCTTCGGCGGATAATTTTGGAAATTCCGACCGTACAATTTTCAATTTGTCTTTAGTGAGAAAGGATGCCAATTTATCCAGACTACTGCTTAGAAATTTGCACGAATCGATGAAACGCAATTTTACAACATTTTTGTATTTATCTGCCGTATCATGAACATTTCTTGTAAACGAAATGTATTTTTCTTTTGTTATCGGTAGTACATCGATTAAACTTTCAAATGCATTTGCTATTTCCTTAATGATGAAATGTAAATCATAGCCGGATAAATTGTGGAAAACGATTGAAATGTAATATGAATTTTTGTAATTAAATTGCAATTTGAATGCGCTGGACCTCGGTAGCGACCGGTGAAGTGACAATGATCGCGTACGCGCGTATCCTCTGCTGTGAATGGTTTCTCACACACGTGACATTGCGTCGCGTTATGAAATGTCGCCCACTGTTCTTTCGACAAAGTTTCCATGGGGACATTGGATGATAATATTACTTTTACGCGGTGTGCTATTTCTTCGAGTTGCTCGACGAACCATGAGATGCAGTCACTATTACGATGACTTTGAAATTCGGATAATGAATCGTCGTACGAACAACGTATATAAAATGCTATACTAAATACCCTGTGGTGTTGGTATGTGTACAAATTGCGATCCTCTCCATTCCTTGCCGTCTTCTCCAGTGTGCACTCTAGATCGGCGTATATCACAAAGGGAACTCGCTCCTTCATGCTGTGATTGCTAAAACTCAACCATTTATTTTCTTCGCTGGGCAGAATGATGGCACAATCGTTAATTTTTTGGCAGTCTACCGCGGGACTTTCCAGCCTCCTGTTGGAATGGAAGTAGTGCAGACACCTACAAACATTGCAATTTTTACCGCCTTATTGCATATTTCTGATACAATAAATTCATGAAATGTACTTACCGATCGCAAATGTATTTCTTATGAACTTTTTTGCTCAACTGCGAGCTCACGAGCCTGGATAAGTCTTTGATCCAGGCGAAGTGTCCCGTGTTGTGGTCTCGAGGATCCGAAATGTACAGCAAGTTGACATGCTTTTCCTTCTTTTCGTCGCTGAGACGTATTGGAACAATGGCTTCGTTCTTTTCTCCCATGATGGCATATACGAGGTGTGGCTATTAAATAACGAGACTGACGCTGCTACAGAAGAAGTGCGCATGCGCCAAACGCCAGCAAGCCACAGCTGTTATCGTGAAGCCTTCTCTTTCGAATGCAGTGCCTCTCGCTTCTGTAAACAAATCAGTATAGCCGTAGTCTTCATTCGCATTAGAGTTGTTTTTTGTTTCGCCGGAAAAATGTTAAATGTAACAGTAGAGCAACGAATTGTTGTGAAATTTCACATGAAACTTGGAAAAACTGTTACTGAAACATATAATTTATTGAAAGAAGTGTATGGCAATGAATGTTTATCGCGCGCACGTATTTTTGAGTGGTTTAAGCGTTTTCAAGATGGCCGAGAAGACGTTCAAGATGATTCACGCCCGGGTCGCCCTTCCACGTCAAAAACGGATGACAATATCGAAAGAATCGGTAATCTGATTCGATCTGACCGTTGGTTAAGTATTCGTGCGATTGCTGAAACTGTACGAATTGATAAAGAATCCGTACGACAAATTTTACATAACAATTTTAACATGAAAAAAGTGTGTGCCAAAATGGTGCCTAAAATTCTCACGTTTGAACAACAAGAAGATCGCAAAAATGTTTGTACTGACACCTTGAATGCCATTGAAAATGACCTAAACTTATTGGAAAGGATAATAACATGTGACGAATCGTGGTTTTTTACTTATGATCCTGAAACGAAGCGCCAATTCATGCATTGGAAGAGCCCCTCTTCACCGAGAGCCAAAAAAGCTCGAATGAACAAATCAAAATTTAAAGGAATGATGATTGTTTTTTTCGATATTCATAGGATTGTGTATCTTCACTGGGTTCCGGAAGGTCAAACTATTAATCAACATTAGTACCTTCACGTTCTTGCTGAACTCCGTGAAAGAATAAGGAAAAAACGACCCAAATTGTAGAAGGACAAGTCATGGGTTCTCCACCAAGACAATGCGCTGGCTCATTCCGCATTGTCTGTCAAGAGGTTTCTAGCCAAGTTCAGCATCCCAGTGTTAGACCATCCGCCTTATTCGCCAGATCTTGCGCCATGCGACTTCTATTTGTTTCCTAAGGTGAAATCTGCCTTAAAAGGAACAAGATTTGAGTCCGTTGAAGCTGTGAAAGAGAAAGCGGCACGCGTCCTGAAGGAGCTGACAGAAAAAGACTTTCAGCACTGCTTCGAACAATGGAAGATTCGCATGGAGCGTTGTAGAGATAGAGAAGAGGTGTATATTGAAGGTGATAATAAGTAAAAATGTATGAAATCAAAATAAAATGTTTTACAGCATCAGTCTCGTTATTTAATAGCCACACCTCGTACATTGATGGATATATCGTTTAATAGTTCAAATCTTGTAATTTGATTAATTTTCATGGGAAACTCAATGTCTTGAAGATTGAGCACGTTCGTGTAATGGGGACACAATGATGCACGATCTGCGTATTTTTTGGCTGGATACAGAGCCGCAACTATTGCCCACG
>NW_022639833.1:70467-71620 GCF_010583005.1 Odontomachus brunneus | reverse complement strand
GATTGTATTTGTTCACATTGATTGCAAGATTGAGTATTCGCGATAATGCCAACCCGCTATCGCGTTCCTGGAATTCCTCCAACGATGCTAATGTGGGTTCGACGATGCGTCGCTCGTACCAATCCTCTAAGTTTGTAACGAGGCGTTCCCACCTCGTTCCTAACCATAATTATGTTCAACCGTTCTAATTACTATTTCCTTCGTTTTACTCCACCGTTGTATTCTCGACCGTTGTCGGTAGCTAAAATATATTTATATTGCGTTCTCCCCGCTGTACTTATTCGCGATACCCGACACCTGTGATATGACTAGCATGCCGGGAGCCCAGTACTCATCCCGATCGCCGCTACGCGGCGCGAACGCGAGGTTGAGGCAGCACTCGCAGGTAAATTTCCGCGGCCGCTTCTATAAAAGGGGGGCTCGCGGAACCCTCAAAAAGAGTTCACCGCCGGTCTCCTAAGAGACCAGCACGGGAGCGTGACACCGAGAACTCCGCCTCTCGAGGCACACCGATCCAGACGACGACGTACCGGGTTTCGGCCGTCGATCGAATTCAGAGGAGGCCGCGTCGGGCTTCGACCGTGACTCCACGACACACCGTTCCAGACGACGACGTGCCGGGTTTCGGCCGTCGATCGAACTCAGAGGAGAGCGCGTCGGGCTTCGACCGTGACTCCACGACACACTGTTCCAGACGACGACGTGCCAGGCCTCGGCGCCGAGCAGACCACCGCAAAATCCGCCGCAAAGTTCGCCGCGGAAACCGCCGCAGATCGGTAAAATCATCTATCGAAAACAGATAGAAAAAATTATATAATATCGGTAATTACCGATCATCGATATTATGTAAATGTGACAGTAAAAATTATATAAAAAAATATATACATATATATGTTGGTAAAAAAATTAAATGTTGGTATATAATATCGGTAATAAATTACCGATCGTCGGTATTGTGTAATTATATGTTGGTAAAAATTATATGTTGGTAAATAATTATGTAATTAAATGTTATATAATATCGGTAAAAATTACCGACCATCGGTAACATCGGTATGCCTCCAATTACCGACCAATGATAACCCCACCTTCCGCGGTGACGTCATACCCCCCGCGGTGACGCAATCCCCCCTGACGTCATACCCCCCCCCGT
>NW_022639833.1:68646-70457 GCF_010583005.1 Odontomachus brunneus | reverse complement strand
AGACCCGCCTCCACCTGGTCCCAAGGGAGAGAGTTGAAAGCGTTGGCGATGTCTAGGGACACCGCCAACACAACTCCCCCCCTCCTCACGACGGCCTCCGGGAGGGACGTTCGAGCGTGGGCGCGATTTTGCGCGACCGCCGGTACTATCGGTATTGTGTAATTATATGTTGGTAAAAATTATGTAATTAAATGTTATATAATATCGGTAAAAATTACCGACCGCCGGTAACATCGGCATGCCTCCCCCAATTACCGACTGCTGATAACCCCCCTCCGCGGTGACGTCATCCCCCCCGCGGTGACGCAATCCCCCCTGACGTCATCCCCCCCCCCGTGACGTCATGCCCCCCCCCCCGAAACGTCATACCCCGCGGTGACGTCATACCCTCCCGCCCACGGTACCCTTTCGCCCCTCACCCCCCCCTCGGCGGACCGTGGGTTAGAACCGACTTACCCTACCTACTTGAATACACCATTTCGATAATCGTTTTTACGATTTTTGGTAGCCGTTATCGTTTCATTACCGTTTCTTTTCCGTTTTTTACCGTTCTTTATATAACATATTATCCATGATACATAACACGCAAACGCTTGCAAAATCTTGTCGCGGGGACAAGTGTATGCGCTCATTAGTAATAAGAATATTATGTGTCACATTCTTTTTCTTGCGCATCTAATTGTCGGATGCATACGTTTGCAAAATCTTAGAGTTTGTAGCTGTGACTAAAATAAAATCACGCTGCGAGATACGCGAGCGGCGTGGACGGCGCGGGCGGCGCAGGCGGTGCGGACTGCAGCAAAACCGCCGCGGAAACCGTCGAAAATCCGCCACGGTATATCGGTAAAATGATCTATCGAATGCAGATAGAAAAACTATAAAATATCGGTAATTACCGATCATCGGTATTATGTAAATATGGCAGTAAAAATTATATAAATATATATATTGGTAAAAATTAAGTAATTAAATGTTGATATATAATATCGGTAATAAATTACCAATCGTTGTTATTATGTAAATATGCTGGTAAAAATTATGTAAATATATGTTTGTAAAAATTAAGTAATTAAATGTTGATATATAATATCGGTAATAAATTACCAATCGTTGTTATTATGTAAATATGCTGGTAAAAATTATGTAAATATATGTTTGTAAAAATTAAGTAATTAAATGTTGATATATAATATCGGTAATAAATTACCAATCGTTGTTATTATGTAAATATGCTGGTAAAAATTATGTAAATATATGTTTGTAAAAATTAAGTAATTAAATGTTGATATATAATATCGGTAATAAATTACCAATCGTTGTTATTATGTAAATATGCTGGTAAAAATTATGTAAATATATGTTTGTAAAAATTAAGTAATTAAATGTTGATATATAATATCGGTAATAAATTACCAATCGTTGTTATTATGTAAATATGCTGGTAAAAATTATGTAAATATATGTTTGTAAAAATTAAGTAATTAAATGTTGATATATAATATCGGTAATAAATTACCAATCGTTGTTATTATGTAAATATGCTGGTAAAAATTATGTAAATATATGTTTGTAAAAATTAAGTAATTAAATGTTGATATATAATATCGTAATAAATTACCGATCGTCAGTATTATCGGTATTGTGTAATTATGTGTTGGTAAAAATTATGTAATTAAATGTTATAATATCGGTAAAAATTACCGATCGTCGGTAAAATTGGTTTGCCCCCCCCCCCAATTACCAACCGCTAATAACCCCTCCGCGGTGACGTCACACTCCCCGTGACGTCATACCCCCGCCCGCGGTACCCC
>NW_022639833.1:58049-68623 GCF_010583005.1 Odontomachus brunneus | reverse complement strand
CCCCCGCCTCTCCCCCCCCCCCCCTCCCCCCCCCCCCTCAGAGGACCTGGGTTAGAACCCCTATAGTATACCTACTCATTATTTCCCTAAAACCCTCCCTCATTTCCCTCCCAATATCTTCCTATCCCCCTCCCATTTCTTTCCCCTGTGGCCTCTCTACCTTTGAACTTTTCTTAAACACCTCTCTCCCTTCCATCTTTTTTTCTTCCTCTTGTTTCTCCTTTCTTTTGTTCCCCCTCTTAAACATCTTTAACAGCGGCATACTGTTCGCTCTCTTTCTTGTCAGCCTCTCCACATTCTTCGGTCTCCCTACCTTTTTCTTATCTCCTCCAACCCTCTGTCCCCCTCTCTCACCCTCCTTCTCCTCCACTGCTCTCTCCTTCTCTGCCCATTTTTTCCGTTCTTTCAATTTTCCCAGCTTTCCCATCTTGCCTACATCCTCTATACTTTCTATTCTTGCCGACTGATGTCATCACCTTTACTTCTTTCTTCCAGCCTATATACCCCTCTAAACTCTTTTACTATTCTATGGCCTTTTAACTTCTTTAGTCACTTAACTTCTACCCGCTTTCTGTCCGCTTCCTTAGACCCCTCTCTCCCCCTGTTCTACCCCTTCTCTCCTCCACCTCCACTTGACCCTTCTCAACCACTCCGCCACTTCTCACTTCCCTCCTCCCTTCTCTCCTTCGATCTGTTCTCTCAAAAATCACACTACACGCACTCAACTGTCACTCTCTTTACCGGAAGTCCCTCTATATATGAAATTGTAGATATAATTAAACATGATTATATATAAGTAACATGTATTAACATATATGTACAAATTTCATACATAATTATATATAAAAATGTAAAATTATATATAATTTTATATAATCACTTTGACGTCATACGATTCCATTTTCATGACAATTTCATGGCAAAGATGTGAAAATGATATCATGTTGACATAAAAATTATCTTATGTTTTACCTGGGAGTGATAAGACCTGCGAAAGCGCTTTAGAGTGATTGATGAAATGTTAAGATTACTAACAAGTTTTGTAGTTATAATTGCAAAATATATCCAAGGTATCTATTATGAACTTCGGAATCAATTCCGATCGGAATAATTCCGTTTCCCCTAGAAAAGACAATAGAAATATAGGAAATAATTGAATGTTTCTGATCGCAATTGATTCCAAAGAAGTCCATAATAGGTACCCAGATATATATACATGGAACTACAATACCGGTCATCTGTACAAAAATAATGAGGAGCCCCGTTTCACTCCACGCTGCGAACGTTTCGAAATGCCGTATAATTCAATTAGTTACGCTGATATCTTAAACGGATCATTCTGGAGATACACGTCAGCACGACCAAATCGTATTTTTCACTATTTTTTTTATGTAGTCCTTCAAAGCGTAATCTAATGGTCTCGTAATGTTCAGAAATGTCCCCTGCTTATAAAATAACTTTAATTTTGCCTGCCATAGCTGTCCTGTACATTAATTGCACAGTTGATGGAATGAAATGCCGGAAAAAAATAGTTCAGATAACCAGATATAGATTTTGTTAAGATCTGATCAGATATAATCAGATATAACGTTATATATGATTAAGATTTGTCTATATATAATCATATATAATTGTATATATTATATATGGACAAATCTTAATCATATATAACGTTATATCTGATTATATCTGATCAGATCTTGACAAAATGAATTTCTGGTTTTTATCTGAACTTTTTTTCCTGGGATGCTGTCTTATAACTTGTATAGTACATATTATAATTATAACAATGAGGAGAATCTATATATCTCATGTATATTATATTACGTAATATCGTAGTAATATTGCAATATTACAATAATATAACATGTTATAATGTAATATTACAATAATATTATCGAAATATTACTTTGTAATATTGCACTGTAATATTACAGTAATATTGCTGTAGTATATCAAATCCTAACCGAATATATAAAATTATATGTATATAAAATTTGTCCATACATAATTATGTATAATTAGGATGCTTCCACTTAGCGCGTCACGCGTCGTGCCGTCCTTCGCGAACCAATGAAATCGTCCCATTCTATTCGTCGTAAAGTTAGGCAATAAAATAGGACGATTTTATTGGTCCGCGATGGACGACGCGACGCGTGGTGCGCTAAGTGGGAACTCAGCCTTATGAGGCTCTTCGCATGCGCATCTCACTCGCACGCCGTCAGGAATCGGGCCACACATACACGTCCGCATACATGCAACCAAATCGTATTTTTCACAATTTTTTGTATGTCCTTCAAGTCATAACCTGATGCCCTCGTAATATTCAGTAATGTCTACTGCGTGCAAAATAAGTTTAATTTTCGGTAATTATCGACTATAACGGAGCACCCTCCAATGACCTCCTTGATATATATTATCAAGGACACTGTCCTGAGTGACAATCAAAAGATTTTAGCTCATTGGTTATTAAAAAATTATTAAAAAAGTTGCATATATGTAATGAGTATAATTTTTGGACACCGTATTATAAATAAAAAATCGAATTAACTTAAGAGGATACCTACACACACACACACACACACACACACACACACACACACACACACACACACACACACACACACACACACACACACACAGCGCCTAAACCATATTTATAATATTTTGTTATGTCTATGTTAGCACGCCCAAACCACGTTCGTGCTAGATGTTCAGTTTCATATATACTTATGTGTAAACATCTGTCCTGAATATTCCTCAGTTGTTGTTGAGACGGCCTAGCATACTTTCATATAAAATGTTGTTTCACAAATTTTTACATCTGACACAATTATGAAACATTAATTACATATTTAAGTGAAAAAAAAGTTATTCGAAACCGAATAAAATGTCCACGGTGCGCTACTATTATACAGATGAATGTAGAAAATTCACAACATTTTATTCTACATTGCACAAATACATATTACAAACAATTACGTGGCAAAAACCGAAAACGACAAATATGTAATTTTAAAATTAGTGCCTTAACAGGAACGTGGTTTGCACGTGCTAACATAGGCATAACAAAAATATGCCGTTTATTTTGTTATTGCATGCTATTAAATTTGCCACGCCAAGTATTTTTACAAACGGAATTATCAATGTACGCTGATACAGTTGTTGACTGGATACACTTTTGTCATGAGGTACGTTTTACAATTATACATTTACAACATAAACACATATCTTTTTCTCATATATATGCATAGCTTATAGCACAATGGTTATCAGACGGCGATAAGGAAATTGGCGGCCCAAATGTCATTGTCGAAATTGACGAAGCTAAGTTTGGTAGGCGCAAATAACATAGTGGACGTTTGATAAGTGATCAATAGCTATTTGGAGCAATTGAAAGAGGCGCGGGCTGTTTCTTCATCTTGCTTGTGAAAAAAAGATCAGCTAAATTCTTTCTAATACCTATCATTCATCGTCGTATATTACCAGGCATCATTTATAGTGATTACTGCATATCATTTGTTAACGAATTACAATTATGTTTATCGAACGGTAAACCATAGTGAAAATTTTGTGGATTCAATTATAGGAGTACATACACAAAATATAGAACGCTTTTGGCGTGATGTACAAGGAGGAATACCGCGATATGGTAATAAAAAAAAATATTATATATATATTATATAGCAAAATTCATTTTTAAACGAAAATATCAATATGAACGTATTGATAAATTTGTCGATATTATGGCTGCGTTTTATTCTGTAGAGAATTATAGAAGAAATTATAGAATCAATAAAATAATAATAATATAAGTATATGTTGGAAGTATTATATTGTTACGTACTGAGCTGTTGTTCACGGCGTATCGCTTCCCTTCCCGTATTTTTTCCTTCGGTTGCCGTCCACCGACGCTGAGGTTCGACCGACCGAACATGGTTCGCGTGGTGCTATATGCGTTGCGCAGCGGAGGCAGTGTGACTCCGGACTCGCCTCCCGTGGACCCCGCTTCTTCAGACAAGCTGAAGTTGGCTTTTGATTGATTCAACGCCGAATATTTCCAGAATCAAATCCGGGGCTTCACCATCTGGTGGGGGCAAGGGATGCATTCCTCCTCCGGGCTGACCCAATTCGAGTACCGCTACATCAAGATCAGCCGGACCATCCAGGACTACCTGAGCAAGAAGGAGTTGATGGAGACCATCCTGCACGAGATGATTCACGCCTGGCTTTTCTGCCGAGAAAAATTATTGAAGTTCTGCCTGTACCACGGCGGGTTATTTGTCCAGAAAATGGAGTGGATCAACCGCAGGGGTGGGTGGAACGTCACAGTCGATCACCTTACAGCAGACGACACACCGCCGCTCTTCGATCGACACGTGTGGAGGTGCCTCGATTGTGGTCACGAGATGCGGCTCCGTACCAATCGCACCCTACCGGACCTTTGGTATGGCCAGCACAAGCCGTACAGGACCCAAAGATGGAAGCGCGTCAAAAGGGCGGCAAAAGTATAGAGAGAGGAGTCATGCGCGCTGTAGATCTTTTTCCGAGTTATTCGGCCCCCTGGAGGAGGAAGTCGGTTTCCCCTGGAAAGTTGATGGCTCGGACTAAATAAAAGGGCTGGTCAGATACCCATGAAAATCCGGAGGGTAGAGGCCCAAAACGGATTCGAAGTCGTGGACGGTCCACCTAACTAGGAAGGGGGCGGCGTTGACTCCGGGTGCGCCGGTGCGTCATTGCGTCGGGTCGATAAGACTGCGTTCCCGCGTGAGGGGGCATAATTGAGTCGTGGTTATGCATCCTGTAAGGGAGAATGTGATAATTATATATTGACTTCCAGTGGGAAGAACTTCTTGCGGGTGTGTGCAGAGCGGTGAGGGAGCGATGAGTGTGGCAACGTTGCCCCCCCTTTTTTCCCCTACTGACGCGTGGAGGTGGGGGGACCGTGCTCCCGCGGTTGCGAGCCGGCGGCGAGACGCGAACCCCTGCCTCCTTCTGTTTCTGCTTTGAGCCACCGTCGAGTAAGGACGTGCAGGCGGTTTGCTCCCACGATTTCGTCCAGTCCTTAACCGTTCTTTGTGAGCGTGTGTATTCTTCCGGTGCGATATCAATTAATGGAGGTTGTTCTTTTGCATTCGTTTAGTTCGTATTTCAGTTTTGTTTTCTCGCCGCGCCCGTGAACTAGGGATGGGCGATGCAGTGAAGAATATAGATATTTTGTATCAATACGTATTGTATATACAGTATCGATATACCAAAAATATCGGATGGAATATATCGATATTAGTAAATATCGATACTCGATATTTCTATTAATAACTGCATTCCAATTAAATTATAATAAATATAATGCATAATATGTATTTATCTATTTGTATTTTATACGTTATTTGTGTTTGTTTATACAAATATATGAACTTATAAAACATATACATAAAGAAATCTACCTAATTAACTTATTTTTGTAAATTATTTTTGTTTTATATACATTTTACAAAAGAATTATGACTTCTATTCGCAGGACAACGCAACGCTTCCCGCGGCAGAAATTCGGGCAATAGCCAATAAAATGCGGAATTGCAAAAACTCCCTATTACAGAACTATTACAGAAAAGTAGTAATTACTACGGTAGAGTAATTAGCTATCGCCTGAATTTCCGCTTGCATCCTGTGGATGAAGCCATTACAATAACCAATCTTCTCCTGGCAGGCTATTTAGAAATAAAAGGTGTTGCAAATGTTCACCCGTTATACGGTTTCTATTTTCGATCATAATATTACCAGCCCGTGAAAATAATCGTTTACTCGGAACGGAAGTCGCAATTATACTTAAATATTTTAAAGCTAGCTCTTTTAATGCGGAATGAGTGTTCATTAGCCAATATCTAATAGGATTATCATCCATTTGTAATGGTGATTGATTTAAATATTACCTGAGCTCTTCCGCCATTGTTAAATCGTTTTTCGAGGAACGCTTTGTTTTAGTAACCAAATTTTCGTGAAAGGACCAAAAACTATCGATTTCTGTGAGATTGGTTTCTCGCTCGTTTATCACGTTACATTCATTTAGTTCTTCCATCTTTATGAGTTGCGTAATTTTGTTAATGGTAAAAGCGTACGCATCTTCATTACAAAAATGAGTGTTTTTGAATCGAGGATCTAGAATGGTTGAAATTGCCAGTGGAAGGATTTTCTCAATATCATTAAACCTTTTTACGAATTGATGTTCCAATTGACGTTTGAAATAAATACCTATTTCACTAGTCGGTACAAGTACGTTTAATTTGTTTCTTAATGTATTAACGATTGAAATAACTTTGCTATCAGTTTGATAATGTTCACCGCATATAATTTTAGTAGCTTCGTCAAACGGTTTTAATAACAAAACAAATTCTTTTGCAGCGTGCAATTCAGATGCCATCAACATTATTGGTGCTGTAGGTTGTCGCAGAAGAATATTATTCACTTTATCTACCAATTCAATAAATCGTTCAAGCATGTCGTAAGTCGAATTCCATCTAGTTTCGACACTTTGTATTAACGTGAGAGTTGTCTGAGCTCGCAATGCATCTGCAGCAACCACAGAGTGTTTAAAGTACGTCACAATAGCTTTTATTTTTTTACAGAATTCCCTAACAGTATTGTCATCTTTAATAATGCTCGATGGAATTAAATTTAATGTGTGTGCGAAACACGGTAAATGTTTTTCAATACCAAACGCTTCTACAATTGCCTTTTTTATGTTAGCCGCATTATCCGATACAACGATTACAATATTGTCTTTATTTATATTCCAATTACGTATCATGTCTAACAACCACATTTTTATATTTTCAAATGTATGTCTGTCGTTTAACTCAGTAACACCAATAGTCACAGATTTATATGTTTCTGTTAATATATAATGAGCTGTGAGGCCTAAAAAACTTTTTGTATTCAATGTATCCGTCCAAATATCGGTTGTTAAACATATATTTGTAATGTTTGAAAATCGAGTTTTTATTATACCTGATAAAAGCTCATATTTTTCTTCTACTAGACTCGAGATTTGTTTTCGGCTGGGAATAGTATACAACGGCGCTACTATTTTCATGAAAGTCCTTCCTTTTCCATTGTTGCAAATGGCAAATTATCTTTTGCAATCATAAAAATAAGATAATTAGTAAACTCGGCTTCTTTTCCTCCATTTACAATTAAAAAAGAAATCAAAATAAGATAATTGATATTGTAACTTATTTTACGAATGATAAACATTTATTTTAAAATGTAAAAAATTTTAAAGAATAAAATTTATATAAATACCATTAAATGACTTTTGGTTTTGGAAAGTGTAATCAAGAGTAGACTGCTTCTTCTTCACACTTAGTAATGATGCATTTGATGCTTCTGATGGTGAGTGATCTGATAGATTTGACATGACTGATGATGCCACAGAAGCAGGAGATGGAATAGGTTGCGCCATAATTCAAAATTGTCATTTGGATTATCTTCATCAATTTCATCCTGTGGTTAAAATGTATAGCATACAAAACTTTAAACATTAGTAATATTATTTTAAATTATATCATAATAAACATAATGTAATTATTAGTTACTTAATTAGTAAATGTTAGTTAATGTAAATGTTAGTTTTCCGTACAAAATGTAATTATATATTTATTATCAGTTTTTTCTGTTTTGTTAAGGTTGAGGATTCTGTAGCATCTGTTATATTGGTATCAGCTTCACTTCTCTTCATTTCAAATTGAAGCGTAGGATGTTTTCGTATTAGATAAAAACGTAAATTCGTTGTATTTCCCGAAGATTTTATATTCTGTTGGCAAATGTTACATTTGCTACCTTCACTGATTCGGAAAAAATATTTCCAATAATTGCTTTTGGACACCGGCATTGTACACAAAAAACAGATGTAGAAAGAATACTTATATGATAATGAATAATACATGTAAGTTAGGTAATGTATGAGATAAGTACTGGTATAGAATAAACAAGAGCATGAAACGAGGAGAGTAGCGATGTGGACGTGCGAACAATAAGGTTAGGATTTCTTCTCAGGTTCCACTTCAGTTCTCAAATTCAATAATTAATATATTATATATATGCATAGTGCGATATCATGCATGTACGTTATAACTTCTGAAAAACGTAGAAACTATTATCAAATAGTAATCAATATACGCATACACCCTCCCCTTCAACACACACACTCAAATACATACTGCAATAACACAATACGAAATGCCAATCCATGCAAACATAAATATCCGTTTCAGAAGAAGTGACAATTATTTAATTATTTTTACTATTATGCTTAAGTAATAATAAATGAAAACAAAGCGCATACGTCTCTATTTTTATTCCGTCCGACTATTGATTGTCGATCGCTTTTTCCATGTGTATGCAGAACTGTGAATGATGGATCTACGAATAATAAAACGAGGCCTATAATAGGAATGACTTCTGACTGACCGGTGGAGTCAGATGGTAGCGTTCATTAACCAATCATGATATAGAAATCTTACTTGTTTCTGTCCTGATTGGTCAATTGAATCTTATAGCTCCCACATACGGGACGCGGCGGCGCGACTGCTTTGCCGCTTTGTTACAGCGCCGCGTTGCCGTCTCCTGTATGTGAGAGCCACTATTCTACTCCAATGATGTTGACTCGAGCCTCCGCTTGCTGGCGTTTTTTCCCCACCACTTGCGCACGCAGAGGCGCTCGGTCTATCCATGTGAAAACGCTCTCATACGGATGGGCCGAACGTCTCTGTGTGCGTGGATGGTGGAGGAAGAACGCTGGCAAGCGGGGACTCGAGTTAATATCACTGCTCTACTCATCGAGTAAGATTTCTGAATGTGCTTCAGACTATCGAAAGTTCGATATTGCTGTTCACGTATCGATACATGCCAATATCGCAAAGTTTAATATCGATACAAAATATCGATATTTGAACTTAAAATATCGCTATTTAAAAATCTCGATACAGTATCGCCCATCCCTACCGTGAACCTTATTTATGTTTCCATTCGAGGATAATTCAGGCCGCCATATCCGTTAATTTTCTTTATAACACAGATGTAAAATATATATACGTTCTTCTACAAATTTACGTTCCGAGTTTCATCAGGCGCCTTGCCTCAAATAAACAGTTGAGTCTGGAACCGGTGTATATAGTTTGTTCCCGACACGGGAGAAATCTTTTCCCCGTTCCCTCATAAACTCGAGGCCCTCCTCTCACGGAACCGGCGGAGTGGCTGCACGAAACCATTCGCCTCCATCGAAGGACGAGAGGAAGCCTAGCCAGAACAGACGTCCTGCCGTTGTCGCTTGGCCCTCCCCCTTCCTCCTGGTAAGTAAGGCGGTAAGCTCGGACGCTCTATCTTTTCTTTCTTCCTTATTCATAGCCGCGAGTTTTGTACTCACGCGAACTGATGTTTTTCCTCGATTCCGCGCAGACAAGGCAGATATCCCCTCGATCCTTCGGTGATCGGAAGAGCCCAAACGCCCGAGAAAAATTTGAATAACGGTGGCCGCGTCCTCCTTCGATTTGCGTTCGGACCCAAGCTGTTACATTTTCCTTCTTCTCCTCCCCCCTTTTTTCCGTTTTTGCGTGTTGGTGTCCTCCGCGTGGTCTCTGGACATAACAATATAACACGCACGCACGCACGCACGCACGCATGCACGCACGCACACACACACACACACACACACACACACATATATAAAATCATAAAATTATTTATAATTATATATATTGTGAGTGTGAATAAGTTCTCGCCGTTTCACCATCAGATGGCGGTATAAAAATTTTGTGTGTATAATTCAAGATGATGACACATCTATATTGAAGTTCTATAACCTATGTTTAAAATCAGTGCGTGTCTTTCCATTAATTTATAAAGAACATTTTCTTTTCGTAGCATAAAACATGTCAAATTTCGTGTCAAATAAATATATGTCATATTCCCCGTTTTTGCGGGGAATTTTACTGCACTACTTTATTCAGAAGAAATCTGCAGCTGAAGCACATAGAATTCTTGTAGAAACCTATGGTGATCATGCTCTGTCGGAAAGAACATGCAGAGATTGGTTTAAACCATTAAAAATGATGATTTTGATGTTCAAGATAGAGAACGCAGTGGTGCACCAAAAAAGTTTCAAGACGAAGAATTGGAAACATTACTTGCTGAAGATCCATGTCAGACGCAATCCGATGTTGCAAAATCATTAGGAGTTGATCGAACAACAGTTTCGAAACGTTTGACAGTATTAGGAATGATACAAAAGGAAGGATCTTGAGTGCCATATGAACTGAAGCCGAGAAACATCGAACGGTCACGTATGAACAGCTGATTCAACGACAAAAAAGGAAAGGTTTCTTACATCGTATTGTGACTGGTGATGAAAAGTGGGTATATTACAGTAATCCCAAGCGTAAAAAATCGTGGGTTAAGCCCGGCGAAGCAGTAGCATCAACGCCAAAGCGAAATATCCACGGTTCCAAGCTTATGCTCTGCATTTTATGAGATCAGCTGGGGGTAGTGTATTACGAGCTGCTCCAGCCCAACCAAAC
>NW_022639833.1:56341-57773 GCF_010583005.1 Odontomachus brunneus | reverse complement strand
ATGATAACGCTCGGCCGCATGTCGCGTCACCGGTAAAAACATACCTGGAAACGCTGAAATGGGAAGTCCTACCCCACCCGCCGTACTCTCCAGACATTGCGCCTTCAGATTACTGTTTTTTTTTATCGATGACTAACGACCTGGCTGAGCAGCACTTCACTTCGTATGAAGAAACGAAAAAATGGATCGATTCGTGGATAGCCGCAAAAGAAATGTCGTTTTTTCGACGTGGAATTCAAATGCTGCCAGAAAGATGGGAAAAAGTAGTCTCCAGCGATGGGCAATACTTTAATTGACTTGTTTTTTTATTATTTTTTTTAAATACAGGATTTATTTTCACAAAAAACGGCGAGAACTTATTCACACTCCCAATAATTATATGCATAATTATGTTAAAATTGTAACAACCGTACTCCGCGTGTCGGTTGGTGTCGTTGCCACGGATGTATGCGCTCGTCGGAGTCCGGGTTCGTGAAATAAGCGGACGCGAAATGTAAGATAAAAATAACAAAAAGATTTATTTAGCCTTGGTACAGAGTAGTCGCGTATTAGTATACAAAGTTCCTGGGTGACGGCGCCAGTTACCGGATCGCGGTTTCGGTAGGCCGCGACAGGTAAGTCGGTAGGCGGAGCGTATAGCGCGATAGCTAAGCTCGCCTCGGAGATTCGGCAGGCGGTCGCGTGTCGCGATTCGGTGTTCGCGATTCGTGCGCGGCTCGCGTGGCTGGTCGCGGGGACCGCGCGGTGTCGGCGGTATCGAAGTCGTATCACAGTATCGTATGTTGTCTTTGCGATTTTGACGGAGACGCGCTCGCTTGCACGTCTGCGTCGCAAGAGACGGGATGGGACGTGAATAGCCGATATATCGGCGTATTCAACCCCGATCTCGCTCGTCGAAAGGCAGAGAACAAGGGTCGAGAAAGCTCGACAGAGCGCAGCTAACCTACTGGCTTCGGTCCTTGTTCGGGATGTCGACGGGATGCAAACAAGAGTCGATAAAGATCGGCAGAGCACAGCTAACGTACTGGCTTCGGTCCTTGTTTGCGAGGATGTGATAGTTGGCAGGTTGAGGAAGCAGATACGAGTCGGTCGTAGGCCTTGCTCTCCGCTGTGTAGCATCGAGTTCGGTTGACGGTCCGGATCGGTCTGGTCTCGATTAATTTGGCGTCGCGGATTATATACTTGACGCTTCTTTGTCTTCGCTCGCCGTACACGTGTGCGTCGCGTGCCCGCGGCGCTCGCTCGCTATTGTTTCCGCTGTGCTCGAGTTCTCGCGTGATCTTCGCTCGCTTTGTTTATACTTGTTATCGGTTGTTTACGCGTTTTGTTTGTCGGCCTTTCGGCGTTTATTGTTGGCGCAACGCGCCGGTGCACGGCCCGACTGATGGTCGGTCGGGCCGGAGTAGTGACGATGCAGGTGTGCATCGTTACA
>NW_022639833.1:55679-56166 GCF_010583005.1 Odontomachus brunneus | reverse complement strand
TTTTATTATAGCGTTTTGGAAAGCTCTCGAGATGTGCTATAAGAATATGCAATGAAAAATGGGGTGTTCCATTTAAAAAAATTAATGTGACCTTGACCTGACCTTCGCTACGCAACCCAAGGTCAAACTGATGTGATCAGTAAATACATCTTTTTAAACGCCACAACTTTTGTCTGAAACATTTTTTTGTAAAACTTATATTTTTCCTGATATTCGGGCGTCCCGGTAATTTCCGAACACCCTGTATATATCAAGCGGCACGGTAGCATCGCGACGCCATACATTTTATATCACATCATTCAATAATATATCAAGCAGCAATTGTGCAATCGCTTAACCTTTTGCAGGGAAATATATGTGTATCCTACGTTTATATATAAACGTATATCGAGCAACGATATATATATATATATATATATATATATATATATATATATATATATATATATATATATATATATATATATATATATATATATATATATAT
>NW_022639833.1:53087-55507 GCF_010583005.1 Odontomachus brunneus | reverse complement strand
GTTCAGGATGCATGCGAGTCCTGAGCCGGAGTACGGTTGTCATGGAGCGGTTGACAAACAACAGCTGAGAGAGAGAGTTGTGAAACGGCTAGCGCGCGAACTAGACGTGTGACTCTGTCGAGAATCTAGTTTTCACATTAACGTTTTTTTCTTTTCTATATATTCGAGTTGTTTATTTCCTCCGCGTCCGCGAGTGCGACGTTCTCGACTCGCGAGTGCAACATTTTGGGGGCTCGTCCGGGATTTGAACAACGCGTGTGAATTTTTCTTTTCGTTTCAAACCGGACATTCCGCACGAAGATGTTTCGTGCTTCCACATTGCCAACATTCTCTTTTTGGCAAATTATGAAAAGATTTCGACGTTTTTGTTTTAAAAGAATTTTTTTCTTGAAATTTTCCATTTTGTTCAAATTCATTAATACTTCTTAAAATTTTTCTATTTTCAAAATGAGAATTGTTATAAGGCATTTTCCACCTTTATTTAGATTTAAAGCGAAAAATGTCGCAATAATAAATACGCCGAGGAAAACGCGAGGACAAACGACGATGGCTCAGGAACTTGAAGCAGTTCATTCTCAGGATGCTACGACGCTACAAGCTGTATTGCAAGAGCTCCGGGGAATGCGCGAGGAAAGAGAAAAAGATCGGCAGGAGCTTTAGGAGCTGCGAGATCGTTTGTCCGAACGAAGAAATGAAAACTCCCAGCCAAGTTGTGTAGAAAATAGAGAGAGAAATGATTTAGGCTATAAATTACAGTCGGATGTCTTTGATGGGGGTGCCCCTTTAAACGAATTTTTGTTGCAATTTGATTTGATTGCTAAAGCTAATGGTTGGTCGGATTCGTCTAAGGTCGTAGCACTAGCGTCTTGTTTACGAGGAAAAGCGCGTTCTGTTTTAGAATCTTTTTCGGATTTGCAGAATTTAAAATTCGAGGATTTTAAAGAAAAATTGGAATTGTTTTTCGGAAATAGACTTTCTGTACAGTCTTATTATACTCTTTTCGTCAATCGAAGGCAAAAGTTTGGTAAAGATTTTTCTTCGTTAGGAGCTGATTTAGAACGTTTAGCTCGATTAATTTATCCTGAAAGCTCTTTTGAAACTCGAGATAAAATAGCTTGTGCACAGTTTTTAATTGCTTTAAATGATAATTATTTGAACCAAACTTTACAATTAGAAAATCATAACTCTTTGAAAGTCGTTATGGAAAGAGCTAAAGCTATTAGCAGTATTCGAGAAAATGGATTTCCTAAAGAAACTTTTTCTTTTAAATCTAAATAAAGGTGGAAAATGCCTTATAACAATTCTCATTTTGAAAATAGAAAAATTTTAAGAAGTATTAATGAATTTGAACAAAATGGAAAATTTCAAGAAAAAAATTCTTTTAAAACAAAAACGTCGAAATCTTTTCATAATTTGCCAAAAAGAGAATGTTGGCAATGTGGAAGCACGAAACATCTTCGTGCGGAATGTCCGGTTTTCGAAAACCAACATTCAAAAGAGGACTTACCGAAAGGTACGAGGTCGGTTCGGTAAGGGAAAACAAGACCTCGGCTTTACAAAGTTTCAGTTTTAAGCGTATTCAAGATAAGAATTTTTGTTATCAGGGAAAAATTGATGAAAAGTTGTGTATGTTTAAAGTTGACACAGGTTCGGATATTTGTATTATTAGTGAAAGAATAGTTGGAGTTCCGAGAAAACGGGTTAAAGTCGGAAATAGCTTTTTGTCTTATCCTACTAGGGAAACGTTTTCTATTAATTCCAAGGTTACTGTTACTGTGGAAATAGGTAAATTTTCGCTATCTGTTCGGGACTCGCCTCATATTCTCATAAAGTGTTGTCGCCTTTCGCGATTCCCTCAACTCGACCGACCTGTTCTTCTCGAAGATTCTATTTAGAATTTTCGAGAGGTAAATGATATACAATTTCTGTGTGTGATACCGGTGACCGGCTTCGCCGGTAAACATTCGGCCTCGCGACACTTCGATCTATTGTGTTTGCTCGCTGGTTACTATGGCAATCTTAAATTCGGATCGCGGAATCAAAGATCTACATATCAACAACAAAACAATAAAAGCCTGTCGAGGTGTCGCGAGGCCGAACCAATCACTGATCGCCAGCTTTGGAACCGCGGAGATAAAAGCTCATCCTCTCGATCACGGGCAATCAATCTCGTGCGAATCTCTCACAATAAAAACGTTTGCCGTCTCATCTTGCGCCTATCAGTTTCGCGAGTCTCAGGCTGCCGACCGACTTGGGTCAGGTTCTCAATTACTCTATCGCGAAACGCGACACTCGGAGTCTTCCACCCGCGAAGGCTCCTCTGCGACGAAAACCATTGGTCGAAAGATCGGCACGCACGCCTAGTGAGGACAGAAGATTCGACCAGCAGCGACGGCAGATCCTGAACTCTCTCTATCAAT
>NW_022639833.1:52488-53077 GCF_010583005.1 Odontomachus brunneus | reverse complement strand
GACACAGGTTCGGATGTTTCTATTATTAGTGAAAGAATGGTTGGAGTTCCGAGAAAACGGGTTAAAGTCGGAAATAGCTTTTTGTCTTATCCTACTGGGGAAACGTTTTCTATTAATTCCAAGGTTACTGTTACTGTGGAAATAGGTAAATTTTCGCTATCAATGCCAATGTTCATTGCTAAGATTGAAGACGCATGTATTTTAGGAGCAGATTTCTTGAAAAAAACTGAAATTGAATCAAATTTGCGATCTGCTTTGGGTATTCAAATGTCTGAAAATTGGAAAGGAAAAATTTCACGTGTGCATGTAAATTATTGTGCACATGTTTCTGATTTTCTTTCGGAGTTATTTGAAAAAGAATCAGAGAATTTAAACTTTAAACAAAAAGAAATATTTGCTAAACTATTATTGGAATTTCAGGATATATTTTTAGAAGAAATTGTTGCAGGAAATTGCTGAATTGTTGAGCATGAAATTAAGACGGAAGATTGTAAACCAGTGTGACGTGGCAGCCGTGGAGGCGCCCGTCTCAAAAATCCCGTACCGAATTCGTGAGAATGTTTTTCGCGTGTCGCGTTGCTAACGGTTT
>NW_022639833.1:51795-52426 GCF_010583005.1 Odontomachus brunneus | reverse complement strand
GAGCAGATGCGAAGGTCAGCGCGTCCCGAATTTTGTGCCCCTCGGCGTCCCTTGCCGGCCACCAGGACGAGGAGCGGAGGACATCGAGGTGCGAGGAAGCAGCGGCCGACAACTAGCGAAGCCCTTAATTAGGTGAATCGCACTCTCGTACTTTTGTGATTAAAATATATTATCGCGGATTATCGCGCGCTCAGCAATAGCGAATATTCTATCGCTGAGAAATTACCGTAGTTATAACACTGTATCGCGCTTAGACGGATCAGTTGTGTTTACTTTTAGCGAAGCAGCCGTCGTGAGAAACCCGGCAGAAAAAAACGGGAGAGCCGAGAGAGGCAACAGACGAATTCCCGATGACAACAGTGTCTCGAGACGAAAAGTGTCTCGAGACAAGAATACCGAAATCTGCCGATTCTCGACTACCGACCACCACAGGACGAGAGGGGCAGCAACGAGGGAGGATCCGCGAGGATACGCGATCCTCCCAGAGAAAATCAGCTGGCAGCCTTACCGCGACTACCGCCGCGAACAGATCTCGTTTCCATCACGCGTGCCACACCGAGTGAGAGAGCGCGAGTGTGAGAGAGAGGAGAGAGAGAGAGAGAGAGAGAGAGAGAGAGAGAGAGAGAGAGAG
>NW_022639833.1:49708-51577 GCF_010583005.1 Odontomachus brunneus | reverse complement strand
AAAGAGAGAGAAGAGAGAGAATGGGAGGCCGAAGAGTGGGAGGGTGGTCGCAGGGGCCGAGGATAGAAGATGGAAAGAGACCGTGTACCGAGGATGTGAGTGTGAGAGAGAGGAGAGAGAGAGAGAGAGAGAGAGAGAGAGAGAGAGAGAGAGAGAGAGTGGGAGATAAATAGAGAGCGAGAGAGCGAAGCAAAGGGAGAGCGGGAGGGGAGCGAGAGACCAGGGAGAGCGGAGCGGGAGAGGGAGAGCGAAGAGCGAGAGAGAGTGCAAGGAGAGAGAGTGCAAGGAGAGAGAGAGAGAGAGGATCGCCGCCGATGCCGTTACCGCCGCCGTCGTCGCCGACATCGCCGCCGACTCAAGGGCCGTCGCCGAATATTGTAAGACTGACCATCTGCTCAAAATTTATTTGTGTCGCGTATCGACTCGTAGTGTATCGTGTCTCGTCCGCGGAGTGGTTGCGCAGTTAAGAAAAGGCTCGCCCGAGGAAGTCGTCCTCGGGCTTCGCGTGGCGTTTTCGCGAGCAGTACCGTCTCCCGAGGAGCGTTGCCGTTACGACTTCATATCGCGGATTGAATATCGAGACGTGCGAGAGTCTCCTAATAAACATAATTCTCAGTATTAATATCAAGTCAAGTTGATTTCGCCTTCTCCTAACCCATCCCGTTTCCGACTTTAACCTCCTAGAAGCTACCGGTCCCGACGGTTCCGGGACGCGCGATTTTCGCGATAATTATCGGCTCTCGCGTTTATCCAGGTGGTGCGGCCTTTCCGCATCTGGCGCCCAACTCTCGTGTGCATCTTAGCGGCGTGTTCTGGAGCCGACGGCAATTTGTCGACGCGGCTAACAGGCGACTGTCTGCCGTCGCTCGCGAAATTACGTTCGCGAGTAGCGTCGCACCAGTTAAGCAGAGTCCTCGTCGGATTCCTTTCCAATATCGCACGGAAGTTAAAAAAATTGATAAAGAAATGTTAGAAAAAGGAATTATAGAGGAATCGCAAAGTCCATGGGTTTCGCCTGCGGTTTTAGTAAAAAAAAAATGGAACTTTGCGATTTTGTATAGATTATCAGAAGCTTAATGCTCTTACAGTGAAGGATTCATTTCCGATTCCTCGAGTTGATGAGACTTTAGATCACCTTGCAGGAAATAACTGGTTTTCAACGCTAGATCTTAAAAGCGGATATTGGCAGGTGAAAATTCGTCCTGAAGATAAGGGAAAAACGGCCTTTTCTATAGGAGAAGGGTTATGGCAATTTACGGTTATGCCTTTTGGACTTTGTAATGCTCCGACGACTTTTGAACGTTTGATAGAACGAATTTTACGAAAGTTGATACATGAAATTTGTCTAGTATATTTAGATGATGTTTTTTGTCAAACTTTTGAAGAAATGATTCAACGCTTGAGGATGGTGTTTCGACGAATTCGGGCTGCTCATTTAAGTCTTAATTTAAAAAAGTGTGTCCTTTTAAAAAGAGAGGTGAAATTCTTAGGACACATCGTTTCAAAAGAAGGAGTCACAACTGATCCAGGAAAGATTGTAGCAGTTAGGGATTGGCCAGTTCCTCAAACCAAAAAAACAGCTTCGAAGTTTTTTGGGATTTTGTTCTTACTGTCGAAAGTTTGTTAAGGGATTTTCATTAATTGCTAAACCTCTGTATTCCCTTACGGAAAATCAGACAAAATTTGTTTGGACAGAACAATTTCAAGAAATTTTTAAAAAATTAAAGGAAGTTCTAATCTCTTCACCTCTCTTAGTTTTTCCAACAGAGGAAGGTACGCTTACTTTAGACACGGATGTTTCTGATCATGGAATAGGGACAGTTTTAACACAGGTGCAAGGGAAATCAGAAAAGGTCATAGCTTATTATA
>NW_022639833.1:49131-49698 GCF_010583005.1 Odontomachus brunneus | reverse complement strand
TCATAGCTTATTATAGTCGAGTTCTTAGTAAAACAGAAAGAAATTATTGTGTAACACGTCGAGAGTTATTAGCAATAGTTGATTCGTTAAAATCTTTTCATCATTATTTATATGGTAGGAATTTTATTGTTCGTACTGATCATAGTTCTTTACGTTGGTTAATGTCTTTTAAAGAGCTTGAAGGACAGTTGGCAAGATGGTTGGAGAGACTACAGCAGTATAATTTTGAAGTTCATTATCGAAAAGGAAATTCTCATTGTAATGCTGACGGTCTTTCTCGTCGCCCATGCGAATCCTTATTTTGTAATTATTGTAAGAAAGTTGAAATTAAAAAGGTTTCTGAAGAAACTCAGAAAGTTGGACGAATTGTTCTTGGAGAAAAACAAGAAAATTGGAGAGATGACCAACGAAAAGATCAGGTGGTTTCTATTTTTCTTTGTGGAAAAGAAGAAAATTGTCCTTCCTGGCAGAAGATAATTTCTGAGGGTCTTTCCGCACGAATTTATTGGAATCAATGGGATGCTATGATAGTTCGTAATGGAGTTTTATGTAGAAAATGGGAATCAA
>NW_022639833.1:48593-48901 GCF_010583005.1 Odontomachus brunneus | reverse complement strand
ATTTTGTAATTATTGTAAGAAAGTTGAAATTAAAAAGGTGTCTGAAGAAACTCAGAAAGTTGGACGAATTGTTCTTGGAGAAAAACAAAAAAATTGGAGAGATGACCAACGAAAAGATCAGGTGGTTTCTATTTTTCTTTGTGGAAAAGAAGAAAATTGTCGTCCTTCCTGGCAGAAGGTAATTTCTGAGGGTCTTTCCGCACGAATTTATTGGAATCAATGGGATGCTATGATAGTTCGTAATGGAGTTTTATGTAGAAAATGGGAATCAATGTCTTCTAACAAATGTATTTTTCAGATTATTGTTT
>NW_022639833.1:47449-48583 GCF_010583005.1 Odontomachus brunneus | reverse complement strand
GTAATGGAGTTTTATGTAGAAAATGGGAATCAACGTCTTCTAACAAATGAATTTTTCAGATTATTGTTCCTAAGACAAGAATTAATGAAATTCTAAAAGAAGCTCACGATTCTCCCTCTGGTGGCCATTTTGGAATAAACAAAACTTTGGCGAAAATTCGCTGTGGGTTTTATTGGGCTTCTTGCAAAAGGGATGTTGAGGATTGGTGTCAAACTTGTGAGGTCTGTATTGCAAAAGCGGGTCCTACTGGCAAAGGGAGATCTCCCCTTCAAATTTTTAATGTAGGATCGCCATTTGATAGGATTCAAATGGATATTCTAGGTCCATTTCCGTTAAGTCAAAAAGGAAATAAATATTTGTTAGTTATGGTAGATTGTTTCTCTAAATGGGTGGAAGCTGTTTCGCTTAAAAACATTAAGGCTTCTACAGTGGCGGAAGTTTTTGTTGATCAAGTAGTTTCTCGCCATGGGGTTCCTCTTAAAATGCATACTGATCAAGGAAAATGTTTTGAATCAAAATTATTTCAAGAACTTTCACGTTTGTTGGGAACAAAGAAAACTAGGACAACGGCTTTGCATCCTCAATCTGACGGACAAGTTGAACGTCAACAAAGAACAATCTTAAATTATTTGGCCAAGTTTATTTTAGATCATCAGAGAGATTGGGATCCATGGATCCCTTTATTCCTTTTGGCTTATCGATCTTCAAAACATGAAACCATGAAGTTTACACCAGCAGAACTTTATTATTATTATTATTTTGCTCAAAATCTTCGTATTCCTTTAGATCTTCTTCGAAGAAAGGTTCCTGATGAAGAAAATGAGTTTTCTTCGGAGGAGTCTTTTGTTTCTAAATTAAGGAAAGGATTAGATTTAGTTCATAGGACGGCTCGGAATTTTCTTTCAATTAAGTCTGAGAAGGTTAAATCTGCTTATGATAAAAAGGCTAGGGATATTAATTTTGCTATAGGAGGAAAAGTGTGGTTGTTTAATCCACGTCGTGTTAAGGGCAAGGCTCCTAAACTTCAGAGTAATTGGGAAGGTCCTTATAAAGTTGTTAGGAAATTAAGTGATGTGGTTTATTCTATTCAAAAGACGTTAAAACATAAGAAAAAAATTGTACATGCAGATAGAT
>NW_022639833.1:40642-44588 GCF_010583005.1 Odontomachus brunneus | reverse complement strand
ACAACTTGCATAACCCCACGGGCCGATTAGCCCGCTGGGCTCTCGATTTATTAAAATACGACTACGAAGTCGTTCATCGGAAGGGGGCGCTTCATCATGTTCCCGACGCTCTCTCCCGCATGTATGAGACAGCGGGGAGGGAGGTAGTGGCGGTGGCCATGGAGCCGCATCTTCCGCTTGACCCTGCGGATCGCTGGTATCATAGGCGCTTCGCGGACGTGTTCCGGAGGCCGAAGCATTTCCCTGACTGGAGAATCGTAGATGATCGACTATATTTTCGGCAATCGAGGTCGGTGGTAGAGGGGGTGATTAGCGATTTAAACCGATGGAAATTGATGCTGCCGAAAGAACTACGGGGAGAGGCGCTCCGCAAATCGCACGACGAACCCAAGTCAGTACACTTAGGAGTAGAGAAGACCTGCCATAAAATCGCGGTAGCCTACTACTAGCCGGGAATGTAGAGACGTCGCCGCGTACGTCCGGCATTGTGACTCGTGCCAGCGTAAAGTAGAGCAGGTGGCTGCTGCCGGTTTAATGGGGCCGCGCGTGGTCGAGCAACCGTGGACGACCATAGCTGCCGATATCGTGGGATCGCTGCCGCGTAGTAGGGCTGGATTCATGTACCTCCTAGTCATCCAGGATCTATTCACCAAGTGGATAGAATGTCATCCGCTGCGCGTGGCGACGGGTCCGAAAATAAAAGAGGCGCTCGAGGATCTCGTGATATCCCGATGGAGCGCGCCGCGCTCATGGATAATGGGACGGAGTTCGTGAACCGGACCCTTAAAGAATTCGCGGGGGAGTGTGGGATGGAACTGGTCAACACACCGCCTTACCATCCGCAGGCGAACCCGGTAGAGCGAATAAACCGCGTAATCAAAACGATGATCGTCGCGTATCTCAGGGGAGATCATCGAGAGTGGGATCGTCACGTAAACGATTTCAGATTTGTCTATAATTCGGCTCACCACACGTCCCTCGGCGCGTCGCCCGCCTTCTTGAATTTTGGTCGTGAGTTAGAGGCTCCGCAAACGGTGAGACGGCGGAGTGAAGCGACCTCAGAAGTTACCACGCGTGAACCGGGAGAATGGACGGCACGGATGCGCCGTCTCGATGCGGTGCATGCATGGGTTCGCGAACATCTAGATACCGCTTATCAGGAGCAAGCGTCGCGGTATAACTTGCGTCACCGACCGCGAAGATTCGGCGTGGGAGACTTGGTATGCGAAGACAGCACGTGTTGTCTTCCGCCGCGCAGGGGATCGCTGCAAAGCTCTCGCCAAAGTTCGCGGAATCCTTTCGCTTTGGGAAAGTGCTCTCCGCAACCCTGTACGAGCTCCTATCCGAGAAGGGGGCTCCAGAGGGACGAGTGCACATTAGTCAGTTGAAACCCTATCAACCTTCCGCTTCCCATTAACTCACAGGCTGCCGAAAATGGACCCGCAGGATCCGTGGGAGCGCGTCTTCAGAATCTATTTTGACGATTTCTGCGCCATGGGGAGCGAGAATTAAATATTTGGGACGACGTGGCGGAGGCCCTACGAAACACGCCGATGAGGGTCGAGCGTCTACACCAGGCGGTGGTAAGGGACTTCCCCGCGACTACTAGCACGTCGACGCAGACAGTCCCGAGCTACCGACCAGCCCCCACGCGAACCACGGCGGCCCAGACTGAGATTAAAGATCTGGCGAAAGGAGGGGCGCTCAAATACAGCCGAGGCAAATACAGCCAGACCAGCCCCACCGAGCTGGGTCGATCCCGCTCGCGGAGCCGACCACGGGCAGGAGCCCCCGAACGACCACGCCGTCCATGTCGATCCCCTGGAGCGGCGTCGGAGGGCACCAGCCAGGGCGGGCCTACAAGGAATGCAGACCGGTGTTGGAATTGCCGGTCCCGGGGACACCGCTACTCGACGTGCCCCCTCCCGAAGGACCGTCCGTTTTGTTACGGGTGTGGCCGACAGGGGAGGACAATGCGGGAGTGTCCGACCTGCCGGGAGGACTGGAGGGACCTGGGGCCCTATCACCCAGACCTCGGCCACATGGGAAAGAAAGGAGGCTTCCGCGACGAACACCCCTAACGGCGGAACCCCTGGCCCCTCTCCAGACGGAGTCTTCTTCCCTCCCCCTGAATGCGTCAGTGAGCGGTTGCCGAGAACTCGCGGCCGAATTGTTTTTTTCTTCAGTGCCTTGTTTTTTTCTCTTCGTTACTCTTTTGTTAGGATGCCAAGGCTCTCGCCTAGGTGTCCCGGGCTAGAATTAACACAGACGCTTATGCCAGGTTGCCGTCGAGTACCGACGAGCAGCCGCCGGAAAGAAAAATAAAATAGAACTAGTCAAAAGACAAGAAGGAGAGAGAGACAGTAGTTCTTGCGACCACCCGACCCCCGCGAACCCCGGAGGCAGCGTGCGAGGGCGCGCAATCGGCTGAGCGGCGGGCCGCCCCGACCTCCTCGGTCCTCCCCAGGGAGGGGGGATGTGACGTGGCGATTTCGCCGATTTTGACCGGGAGACGAGGAGAGCTGTACTCGCGCTCCCTTCTCCCGCGGGAAGGGCGGCAGCGAAGATTTTGGCCTCGCACGCAAGGCGTGCGAGATCACGTACTTTGTAATTTTCTGGTTTTATTTATGTGCTCGGGTTGCGACGAGTGTGACAGGGTGCATCTATCGGAGCGGGGCGACGGCGGGCCTGAAGCGGACGACGAGCCAAACGGGGCAGGATCCACCCCTCGCTAACATAAGCGGCGGGGGCCCCGATTAACTTGCCGCAAGGCGCCAGGAAGGGATGGACCTTAAGGACCAAATCCCGGGGGACGCCCTGGAATACCAAGAACCTCCGGCATCCACCTGTGCGACCACACAAGTTAAGGATGTCGTCGGGCACAGGATCCCGTTGACAAGGAGATAGAGAATTCGGCGGGGTCGCGCGGGCCCTGTAAGGCGCCCACGCTAGAGCCGTACGCTTCCCCAGGACCAATAGGACCTATTGGCGATCGGCGGCTGAGGCCGCGAGCCGAAGGAGCCTGTGCGGATAGCGAGCGACGCGAGTGCTACGGCTAATCCTGCGATTTCGAGCGAAGGAGCGAGCGAACGAACGAGCGAGCGAGTCAGCGAGCGAGCGCACGAGCAGACGGAGAACGGGAGCGAGCCCTGCGAGGGAGATTTGGTGAGCTGTCTTCCGCCTGTCGTTCAGCCCCGGCGCCGAAAGATCGGGATGGTTGCCGTCGCTTCACGACAGCAGCCGGAAGGGTTCGTCGCCATCCTTGACGACCCGTCCGACCTCGCGATCGTGGGCTCAGATTCGGGGCCCGCGAGAGAGTAGCCGTCCTTACCACGCTGCCTGCTGCCGCTTCACCGCGTTCGCGACCGCACAGGACGGCGAGCGATTGCGTGAATATTATGACGACTCGCGATCATCCGTAAGTGCGGGTCTCTGAGAGTGGCGAGAAATACGTGGTTCGCGATGTGACAATTAGAGCCGGGACGTACCCGGCTGGCGCCCAATTCAGTAATTAGCATATGACGATAGATTTTCGTGAGCCGCATGACGTCCGAACTCCGTGAGGCAGACGGATCCTCGACTACGGATTTGGCTGCCGAATCGCCTCGCGAATGCGCGACTCGGAGTCCCGCCTGATTCTCTCGCTGTTCTTGTTTTTTTGTTTTGTTAAATACAGCGTTAATGTTGAGCGGATTTTGTAATTCTTTAGGATTCCTCCACTCTGTCACCTGTCCTCCCGTGTCGCGCGAAGGAAAGTCGCGCGTCTACGCACAAACTCTGTCGCTCTACCAAGTCGGACTTCTTTTGTGAGAGCTGCTGGCAGGCTCGGCCGTCGCCGCAACGGTGGGAACGAAGTTTGGCCGTATTCTCGCGTATAACTAATTAAGAACGGTCACACCTCACAAGACGAACGGTATTCGAGCTCTGCCAGAAAGATGGGAAAAAG
>NW_022639833.1:36159-40632 GCF_010583005.1 Odontomachus brunneus | reverse complement strand
TATGTATGTCATTTGCGAATTATATTCAATAAGCATAGAGCTTTCCATAAGAAAAGTACATTTATTGAATATAACTTGCAAGTTACACATACGAATAGTTGAGAATGATTCAAGAATTGAGCTCTAGATCAATCGAAGCCAAAGGATTAAACTCTCATATAAATGACATAATAATTTTTTTATTTATCATAGTGAAAATAATAACTCAAGAAAGTTATTATTTTTAAAGTCCAAAGATATATGGACAATTTTTTTGAATTCTTTATAATGTTTTAATTTTATGTTATTATTAATTTCGATTTAATATGTCGTAATAATCAATCTACAAACAATGTAAATAATTTCGTTGATTTCGGAGACGGTCATTCCCATTGTTCTCATTTCCTCTCACTTTATTACATACAGGCGCCTCTTTGAAACATAAGACACTCTTTAAATATATATAATTTGAAAAAATAAAATATTTTTATTACGTATTTTTAATCGCAATGATTTCTTTTCCCTTTAATATAAATGTGTAATATCACAGTTTTATTATCACAGTTTTATCTCATTTATATACAAGGTATATATATCCTATAAATGCTCCATTATGTCTTTGTAGCTGTATTTGAAGTAGCTATATAATAAATATATAGCAACTATGTCTTTTGGTGATGTGCTTATAACATAACCATAACAGCATTGTTATTTTTAAAAACTAGCGAAATTGTAATATAACTATATCATAACAGCTTCTTTCATGTTATGTAGGATGTTATATTGAAATGTATAGCTGCTATATAGTAGTAACAGAACTGTGTCAACTAGGTAATTTATCCAACACTTAGCAAAGTTGCAAAAAAGTACTTACCCGTGGTTGCAACATCGGTACCTTCTGAAAGGTTATTTTGTCAAGCAGGAAATATCTTAACTGAAGATAGAAATCGACTTTCTCCAGTGCATCTACAACAATTACTTTTTTTGCATTCTTTGACGATCAAAGAATGGCAATTGTAAGAGTGAAGATTGAAGTTGCATAATTATATTTTTCTATTTTTCTATACAAATAAAAAACTCGCCAGAAAACAATGTTTTATATGTTATAATATGTTATATTTGTTCAATTATAAACTTTGAAATATATAATACTTTCTTTTTAAAACGGTGTTATATTAAATATTGTTATATTAAAATTTCATCGATTTTTTTAGATCGATTCATGTGAGATCGATTCTTTGAAGTCGATTTTTTAAGTGAATCGATTCTCAAAGAACCGATTCAAGATCGACTCAAAAATCGATTTTTTTACAAGAATCGAACATCCCTATTCTCTCTTATACTCCTTTATCCGCTCCCATGCTCTCTTATTCTCTCTAACTCTTCACTCCCTCCCATTCTTTGCAATTCTCTACAATTATATCTCATTCTACCTCATATTCTTTCCCCAGATAGCCAAACCTGAGCGTGCAAATTCCGCGCAAGAATTGACATAAAGTGTTGATGGTAAACAGGCAACAAATTTGTAACAAACTGTGTTATCAAATTCTACTGGCACACTGTTACCAAATATGCAACAAGGTTTGGTGCCGGGCAAGTTGCAGCAAATTTGCAGCAAATTTGCAGCAAAAACCGCGCAAGTTTTGCTGCGCTTGCACCAAATGGGCATCAAACACTGAGCAACGCTTGCGGACAAGACATGATAGCAAATTGGCAGCAAATCCGCAGCAAGCCTTGCACTGAATCAGCTGAATCGAGATGGAGGCGACGTGCGTTGGGCTTTAAATGGTTCCTAACCTATACATAGCGAAATTTTTATTACAATTTTGCATTTAAAAAGAGAAAGGTATATATATAAATAAATATTTTGACAAAATAGGCTGTCGTTTATTTTATATATATATTTATATATATATATATATATATATATATATATATATATAATATACATATATTTATCATCACTTATTATATATACATTATATATACATATATACGCACAATGTCGCGCCGTGACCCCAGCTCATGAAGTGTGTGTGTATGTGTGTGCGCGTGAGTGTGTATGTACAATAGTACAAAGCACAATTTCTCTATTTTCTCGTGAACCAACAGCATTGTTATATATCAGTTGTATATAAGATTGATGGTAAAATGCCGGTTGAAACATGTGATTGCTTAAGTAACAATACGGACATATTCTGTAATATTTATGTGCCATATCGTTACATATTCAAACCATGATATGGTACATAAATATTATAGAACATGTCCGTATTGTTACATAAGCAATCATATGTTTCATATATAACATATTTCATATATAACGATGATGCTGGTTTGCTGGCATTATATAAGGTGACCCAGTTTCTATCATTTAACTTGGAGATAAAGGTCCGTATTCTGAGTTCTCTTTTAATGATAAATGAACTTCTAAAAGAGGCGTATGAGCCACTGGATTGGCTGAGAAGCTACATTTAAAGCAATTTTATCGATAAAAGAGGATTTAGAATATGGGCCAAAGGGGTTACAAATATACAACAAAGTTAAGTTGTTCAATTTTTCCACATATTCAATATCCAGATGGCACAGAGAGTTTAAAATTGTAACAATGCATATCGTTACATAATAAAAATGCAGAACAACGCGAAGTAGAAGCGCAAGAGGACAGCGCGTCCTTTAATATTGTAAACAGCGCGACCGCCAAACAACCGCGGTAAATAGCGAATCAAGCGAGATTCGAGGGATATAAAACGCCACGTAATCGTAATCGAGAAATTCGATCGTCCGCTCTGGAAAAAGAATCAGAACCGATCCACCGCTCTCGAAGGAGAATCCGATTCCGATTACCCGCTCTAAGAGATATCGCTCCTACTCCGCTCCTGGCAGATTATTGTTCGTCGATTGGCGACTGTAATCACTCCGCCGTCGTTACACGGATACGTGTCATCGACATTCGACTCTACTCCGCTCCTGGCAGATTACTGTTCGTCGATTGGCGACTGTAATCACTCCGCCGTCGGCTCACGGATTCGTGAGACCGACACTGATAAGGTCCGCGGCACCGTTGGCCGCATCCGAAATCGTGTCCGAATGAGCCGAGCTCGCTGAGTCATAAAGGAAACTCCGAGAGCTAAGGTCCTGGGTACAAGGACCGACGGACGCATCGCATACGCCGAACCGATTCAAATCTCCGCGATAGGAGATCGAAGGGAGCGCCGCTAAGGCAATATCCCGCGTACAGCTATGCTGCAATCTCAACAACCGTGAACATTTTACGATTCCGAAACGCCGCTAACATCGCTGGAAAAAGTCCACCGCGCTTAAGAGACACGACGCCGAAAGAAACGTCAACAGAATAGACTCGTGAAGACGCGACACTGACGTCGTCCGCGTTCCGCGCACCGCGCGTCACATCACACAAACCGGCGTCTAAACAAACCTCTGTCAGGCGATAGAAACAACCAAAACCAACGGCGTCGACACGTATTGTTCGATCTGTATATTGTCATTATCGTCAGCTTAGTATTTAAATATATTATTCATTATTATTTTCTTAAAACACTGTTTCTCAATTATTCCGCTTATCACGAACCCGATCCGACGAACGATCCGAACCCGCGACGAATCGCAGTTACAAAATTAATTCAACGAATCTCAGTATTTGTGAGTTCATTTCCAGATGCAAAAAGGATTCTTTTTAAATTTCAGTTATTTTCTTTTCAGAAATGAGTTCTTTTTGCATCTGAAACTACACTCTACATTACTGATATTCGCTACATTCTTTTTTAATTCATTTCAAACATTTCTTAAAGTTAGAACAGAAATTTTTTTTGTTATTAGTTGCTAGTTATTAATATACTATACAGCACAGAGAGTTGTATATATTAGGAGTACAAATTAGTTCGGTCCGCTTTTTTGTAGTCAAAAATGCATTTATTTCAGAACAAAATAAATGAACAGATTAATCAAAGTATTGTCCATCGCTGGCTACTACTTTCTCCCACCTCTCAGGCAATTTTCGAATTCTATCTCGAAAAAATGTCTCGTCTTTTGAGGCGATCCAAGTTAGGAGTCAATTTTCGATTTCTGCGAAAGAAATGAACCGGTCACCTACCAAATCGTGCTGCATCCGTCGGAACAACCAGTAATCAGAAGGAGCAATGTCCGGCGAATACGGCGGGTACGGCAAAATATCCTACTTGAGCATTTCCAAATAATTTTTTACGCCTTTGGCGACATGAGGCCGAGCGTTATCATGCAGAAGAATAACTTTGTCATGTCTTTGCTCGTATTTCGGCCGTTTTTCTCGTAATGCACGGCTCAAACGAAACAACAAAGCGTAACTCCCAATGATTCTGCAAGCTTCTCTTGCGTTTGACTCGGATTTTCATCGAGTAATGCCTCTAATTCTTTGTCTTCGAATTTTCTTGGCTGTCCAGAGCGAGGCTTGTCTTCAACGCTGAAATCACCATTCTTGAAACGTCGAAACTATTT
>NW_022639833.1:35168-36149 GCF_010583005.1 Odontomachus brunneus | reverse complement strand
CTCCCAATGATTCTGCAAGCTTCTCTTGCGTTTGACTCGGATTTTCATCGAGTAATGCCTCTAATTCTTTGTCTTCGAATTTTCTTGGCTGTCCAGAGCGAGGCTTGTCTTCAACGCTGAAATCACCATTCTTGAAACGTCGAAACTATTTCCTACATGATTTATCAGTTGAAGCATTGTCACCATAAACTTCTACAAGCATTCGATGCGCTTCAGCTGCACTTTCCTTCCAATTAAAGCAGAAAACTAAAACCTCCCGCAAATACTGCTTAGTTTACACAAAATTTGACATATTCAACACAGTAAAAAACGGGGTATGAAACTCAAAGCGATATAAACAGATTATTATTGACAGATGTCTAACCTCTCTGAAACCACCAAAATCAGCTGTCACTATGAAACATTTATAACAGCCCGAGCCATTTTTTGAAAACGGACCGAACTAATTTGTACTCCCAATATTTATATATATTTATTATATAAATGTATATTTATTATATAAATTTATACAGCTCTCTATACTATATAGTATATTAATAACTAGCAACTAATAACAAGAAAAATTTCTGTTCTAACTTGTAACGAGGCGTTCCTACCTCGTTCCTAGTAGTAATTAAGTTCAATCGTTCCAGTTCCTATTTTTCTTACTGTTTTGTATTATTCCATAGTTATATTCTCGACCGTTGTCAATAATTGAAATATTTACGTTGCGTTCTCCCTGCTGTACTTAATTGTGCTGCCCGACACCCGTTATACGACTAGCACGCCGGGAGCCCGGTAGTCCTTCCGGTCGCCGCTACGCGGCGCGAACGCGAGGTTGAGGCAGCACTCGCAGCTAAATTTTCGCGGCCGCCTCTATAAAAGGGGGGGCTCGCGGAACCATCGGCACGAGTTCACCGCCGGTCTCCTAGGAGACCAGCACGGAAGCGTGACACCGCGAACTCAGCCTCTCGAGGCACACCGTTCCAGACGACGACGTGC
>NW_022639833.1:34839-35142 GCF_010583005.1 Odontomachus brunneus | reverse complement strand
GCAGCACTCGCAGTTAAATTTCCGCGGCCGCCTCTATAAAAGGGGGGCTCGCGGAACCCTCGACACGAGTTCACCGCCGGTCTCCTAGGAGACCAGCACGGGAGCGTGACACCGCGAACTCAGCCTCTCGAGGCACACTGTTCCAGACGACGACGCACCGGGTTTCGGCCGCCGATCGAACTCAGAGGAGAGCGCGTCGGGCTTCGACCGTGACTCCAAGACACACCGTCCCGGACGACGACGTGCCGGGTTTTGGCCGCCGATCGAATTCAGAGGAGAGCGTGTCGGGCTTCGACCGTGACT
>NW_022639833.1:33450-34733 GCF_010583005.1 Odontomachus brunneus | reverse complement strand
GTTACAAACTTTAAGAAATGTTTGAAATGAATTCAAAAAGAATGTAGCGAATATCAGTAATGTAGAGTTCAGTTTTAGATGCAAAAAAAACTCACTTCTGAAAAGAAAATAACTGAGTTGTAAAAAGAATCCTTTTTGCATTTATATATATTTATTATATAAGTATATACAATGCTTGGTGATGTCTGAATAGTTAACGAGACAAACGAACTTCCCTAACGGAATAAACCGCAATATGAAAAAATTATTGGTATAGTATTGAAAAAATTCTTCAATAATTCTTCAATATGCCAGTATTTTTTTCGTATTCTTGTAATTTTCTTCGTAAAGATTGGGCCCGAACGGCGACTTAATCCCCGCAACGAAGTACGCCCTAATCAGCAACGCCAAATTCCACCGGTGTAGTCTATGACCAGCGACGAGTCCTCGTAGTAAAGGCAACATGAGATCGACATTCAACAGGAGATTCTTCACCTTCCTCTCCATTTGGTTCTCCATTTGCCTCTAAAAACAGTAAAAATATTCAGCTAAGAGAAGTAATAATTTTATGTATTTCATTACTGCTAGGTAATAATATTGCTTAAGTAATAATAATAAAAAGATATATTCAAGCGAAATTCTTTTTTTTTTTTACGAAGTGGGGAAATCCTCATGGACATTCAAGGCTATGCAGAGCCTAGATGTGTCGGACTCGTACCGGCTAAAATCCCACTCCGGTGCAATTAGGCCATTGTGAAAGACCCCGGAATTGTCAACAGCAGACATACTTCGAGGTCATCCAGCCCGCGTAACTATTAAGAAAAAAGGCCACGGACTGCACCCCGTATTGGCCACCTTGCTGCGGGAGCTTCTAGAATGGAGAGAGGCATCCCGTGAGGGTAGTGCGCACAAGAGTTTTGCAGATACTACACTTCCGAATCCTCCCCCACACCTTCTGAAATCAAGAAAAAACCTAAGGAAGGAAAGTTAATAACCTGTGCAACAAAAGAAAAATAAAATAAAATTCAATGCTAAAATAAAATTTTGCCAGAAAATTTAGTACTTATTGTGACGTGGCGACCGTGGAGGCGCCTGTCTCAAGAGTACCGTACCGGATTTGTGTGAGAGTTTTCGCGTATCGCGTCGCTAACAGTTTTCGCGAATATTTTCGAATATCGCGTTCCGGCGTGTGTTTGGTTGTGAACGTCCTTAGGACAAAGATCGGAAGCGAATTTTACGAGCGGAGCAGATGTGAAGGTCAGCGCGTCCTTAACTCTGTGCCCCCCCCCCCCCCCCCCCCCCCC
>NW_022639833.1:31230-33440 GCF_010583005.1 Odontomachus brunneus | reverse complement strand
AATATTCTCGAAGTGCCGATCGCTCACCAATATCGAATATTCTAACATTTAGAATATTCTGTACCGAGAGCACAGCTATCGAAAATTAGACTGTCAGCTGTGTTTACTTTCAGCGGACACAGCCGTCGCGAGGAAACCAGCAGAAAAAAACGGGAGCGCCGAGACAGACAGCAAGGTGATCCACGACGGCAACATTGTCTCGAGACAGGAAACGTCTCGTACAACCGTACCGAAAATTGCCGATTCCCGAATGCCGAACGTCGCCGGGCGAGAGGGGAAGTGACGGAGGAGAATTCGCGAAGATACGCGATCCTCCGGACACCGACGGACGAGCAGCCTTACCGCGACCGTTGCCGCGAACTGCCAGATCCGTCAATGCGAACTACAGTATCGAGGCAACTATCGTGACTGAGAGAGAAAGAGCGAGAGAGAGCGAGAGAGAGAGAGCGAGAGAGAGAGAGAGGGAGAGAGAGCGAGAGGGAGAGAGAGCGAGAGAGAGCGAAAGAGAGCAAGAGTGAGAGCGAGAGAAAGAGAGAGAGAGCGAGAGCGAGAGAGAAAGAGAGAGAGCGAGAGAGCAAGAGAGAGAGAGCGAGAGAGAGAGAGCGACAGAGAGAGAGAGCGAGAGAGAGAGAGAGAGAGAGAGAGAGCGAGAGAGAGAGAGCGAGAGAGAGAGAGCGAGAGAGAGAGAGCGAGAGAGAGAGAGCGAGAGAGAGAGAGCGAGAGAGAGAGAGCGAGAGAGAGAGAGCGAGAGAGAGAGAGCGAGAGAGAGAGAGCGAGAGAGAGAGAGCGAGAGAGAGAGAGCGAGAGAGAGAGAGCGAGAGAGAGAGAGCGAGAGAGAGAGAGCGAGAGAGAGAGAGCGAGAGAGAGAGAGCGAGAGAGAGAGAGCGAGAGAGAGAGAGCGAGAGAGAGAGAGCGAGAGAGAGAGAGCGAGAGAGAGAGAGCGAGAGAGAGAGAGCGAGAGAGAGAGAGCGAGAGAGAGAGAGCGAGAGAGAGAGAGCGAGAGAGAGAGAGCGAGAGAGAGAGAGCGAGAGAGAGAGAGCGAGAGAGAGAGAGCGAGAGAGAGAGAGCGAGAGAGAGAGAGCGAGAGAGAGAGAGCGAGAGAGAGAGAGCGAGAGAGAGAGAGCGAGAGAGAGAGAGCGAGAGAGAGAGAGCGAGAGAGAGAGAGCGAGAGAGAGAGAGCGAGAGAGAGAGAGCGAGAGAGAGAGAGCGAGAGAGAGAGAGCGAGAGAGAGAGAGCGAGAGAGAGAGAGAGAGAGAGAGAGAGCGAGAGAGAAAGCGAGAGAGAGAGAGAGCGAGAGAGAGAGAGAGCGAGAGAGAGAGCGGGAAAGAGTGCTGCGAGAGTGAAATGGGCGAGCGTGAGGAGGAGCGAGAGAGAGATAGAGAGAGGATCCGGAAGGACGAGGACCGTCATCGCCGCTGCTGCCGCCGACCCGAGGGCCGTCACTGAGACTTGTAAGACCACTCCTCTGCTCCGTATTCTGTCCGATGGTCGTAGTCCGTGTCATTATCGTGCGCGTACTGTTGTCTCGTCCGCGAAGCGGCCGCGCGTGCCATAAGGCTCACCCGAGGAAATCGTCCTCGGGTTTATCATTGTAGCGACCGTATTACCGTCTCGCGACTGTCGA
This sequence comes from Odontomachus brunneus, assembly GCF_010583005.1. NCBI lineage: Eukaryota > Metazoa > Arthropoda > Insecta > Hymenoptera > Formicidae > Odontomachus > Odontomachus brunneus. The sequence continues at coordinate 31,816 of NW_022639833.1, read as the reverse complement.
TTCTTTTAGTGAACTGTACCGCGCTTCTTATCGGGACGTGCGAGAGTCCCACGAATAAACGAAATACGAGAGTAGTCCCAGAAGTACCCGACCTGACGTATAAATGGCGGTTGTTGTTTGAAAAAAATCACTATGGCCGAAAACATCAACCTTATAAAACTGAAGTTTGAAGTTTCAAGACGCTACGTTGTTTAATATTAGTTTAGCAGCCATCAATAGTGAACGCTCTCAGTACATTTGTAAACATTGAGAAAATTGGTCATCGTTATGTGATACAATATTTTTATTTGAAAGGTCTCAGTCCAACCAATATCAAAACTGAGCTAGATTCTACTCTGGGGGTGTCTGCTCCCTCGTTTACAACAATAAATTATTGGGTGGCAGAGTTTAAACGAGGCCGTAAGAGCTGCCAAGACGAACATCGCAGTGGTTGACCAAATGAGGTGACCACGCCAGAAATGGTGACGAAAATCCACAAAATGGTATTGGATGACCGTAGACTGAAAGTGCGGGAGTTAGCTGACATGGTAGGCATATCAAAAAGTGCTATACATCGCATATTGACTGAAAATTTGGACATGAAAAA
>NW_022639833.1:28745-31220 GCF_010583005.1 Odontomachus brunneus | reverse complement strand
TGGGTGGCAGAGTTTAAACGAGGCCGTAAGAGCTGCCAAGACGAACATCGCAGTGGTTGACCAAATGAGGTGACCACGCCAGAAATGGTGACGAAAATCCACAAAATGGTATTGGATGACCGTAGACTGAAAGTGCGGGAGTTAGCTGACATGGTAGACACATCAAAAAGTGCTATACATCGCATATTGACTGAAAATTTGGACATGAAAAAACTGTGCGATTGGTGCCGCGTTTGCTCACAATTGAACAAAAACAGCGTTGTGAGGATGTTTCAATCGAGTGTTTGACGATGTTTCGCAGTAATAAGGCCGAGTTTTTGCGTCGATTCATAACCATGGATGAAACATGGGTTCATCATTTCACACCTGAGACGAAAGAACAGTCGAAACAATGGACTGAAAGGGGAGAATCGGCTCCGAAAACGTGTGGAGGCATTGCCGCCCTTCCTGAGCCTATCCTGAGCCCATCCTGTCTCCGACTCTAAAATCCTAGGAGCTGCCGGTTCCGACGGTTCCGAGACACGCGAATTTCGTGCAACGTATCGCATCTCGCGTTTATCGAGGTGGTGCGGCCTTTCCGTACTTGGCACCCAACTATCGTACTCGTTTTCGTGGTGTGACTCAGAGCCGACGGCAAATTGTCGACGCGGCTGACAGGACTGTTTGCCGTCGCTCGCGAAATAATCTCGCGAGTCGCGTCGCACTATATAAAAACATTAGTAATAATATTAAAAATAAAATAGGGTAATAAAACATTAGTAGTAATATTAAAAATAAAATAGGGGATATTTATCAAAATATTCTCATGAAATTCGTCAGTGCACGCGTAGAGAGTCAGGCCTCTGTATTTTTTTTTTCTGTATCTTCTCGGCTTACCTGGGTTCAATTCTCATACTAAACGAAACAGATTAGAAAACAGATTAGAAAGAAAAGGATACATTTACTCAGCAAACACAATGTTATATGTAACTTGTAATTACATGTTACTTGTAATTTTCTACTCAACAATGTAACTGTTGCCACAAAATATTTTTATCACAAAATCTCTCTCTTCGTACAAATCACATAATGGTCGTATACTAAGATATACAGTAATTTATTTGTCTTATTACTTACGTCTATTCCATATGAATTAATGCGGCAACAATATATTTCATATTTCCTGTGAGATCCTCTTCATCGCTGTCGCTGTCAACTGTTTTTTCGGATAAAGGCATCCTGTAGCCCTTGGCATAAATTTGTTTGATGTCAATAATAACAATGTCGCCGGTTTTTTTGTATACATGAAAAGCCGAAGAGGGCAGACCAACATTATAAAAATGATCTACTTTTAAGAAATGTTTTACAGCCAAACAATAAGAATTGTTGCCTGTAATAACATTGAAGACAAGACAAATCGACCCATCTATCAAAATACAACAATTGTCTCGCATGCGGGTACTTAGGCGTATTCCATTCCATTCAATTTTATTATAAGAATTACTATTTTCGCTGTTCTTACATAGCATAAAAACATGAATGAATGAATCGATATTGAGAATATTATTTCGTCCGTGATGTCGTATATCTGTCATTCTATTAGCAAATTGTTATAAAGGTAGGCCTGGTTTTCTACAATATTTTCTGAAAATTAACATATTGTTTTCGTACGGAAAAGCGGAAAATGATTCTAAACTACCAAGACGCCTAACGTCGTTTGTCAGATGAAGCAGACCGTGAACATTGTAACTATTAAAATTTGAACCAAACAGAATTTTAGCTTGAAGTACAAACTTTTGCAGTGCAAGTTCCGCGAATGTGAGATGCTTCTGCGAGTGATATTTTGAAAGTAAGACTCTTATAGCAGCGTGTAAAAGCAAGAAGTGCTTGTATAATTGTTCGTCTAAAATATCATACACGACAACAGGCCCTGTATACTGTTATGTAGGACAAAACATGTTGAAACGCTAAAAGACGTTTCAGCCGAAATGCATGTATTGCATAACGAACATTGCGAAATACGGCAAATAAATCAAAAGTGCACGCGCTGCAGAAACATCACGTTACACTTTTGAACTGTTAGGTAATTAGGTCGGTAACCTAATTCCCTAATTTCATGAATGATATATAAAGAGTTGGACCATCCACTCGACAGAGCAGAGAGAGTAGAGAGAGATACTGGCGAGTATAGAGGCGTACGTTACATGTCTCAAGTGAGAGACAGCTGACTCGGGAGTAATAAGAGTGTTTCGCATTATAATAATAGGACCTTAACTTAGTTTCCGCCCGCAAATGTTAGATGGCAATGCAAACAGTTCTAGTAGTCATTACTAACGAAACAGGTAGTTTGTGATTAATTTCGACATTTCTCGATAACATTCAGTCAGCATACACAATTATTTTCCTAAACAACAATTTCTTTTGCTTTGTGAAAAATGGAACGCGATAAAGTGTTTTTTCGACATGTGCTTTTGCACTATTTTGATTTGAAAAAAA
>NW_022639833.1:24609-25206 GCF_010583005.1 Odontomachus brunneus | reverse complement strand
AATGTTCAAGATAATAAACGCGCGCCAGAGGCTACGTCAAAGAATAAGAAAAAAGGTAGGTTAAAGGATAAGTCGAAGGACGCTCAACAGGCACGTAATACGAAACGCAAGGAATTAAAATCGAAAGATGAAATCAACACAGGCTCATTAACACAACGAATTTCACAAATACAAACCTACCTCGTCAGAACACAAAAAATATGTGATACACAGCAACAGATAGGCACAACGTGGCAAATGTGCACTAACTTATATAACCTAGCCGATAAAGATTTACAACGCGCAAGAAAATTAACCAATAGCATAAACAAAATATATAAGTCCACTCCAAACTTACGTCGTAGATTAATAGATGGAGTAGGTTTAATAGACAAATCCTTATTTGGAACGATGGATGCCGACAACGGAAAGATTATAAACAAACAATTACATTTATTACAAAACAAAGAGGAAACGATACAATACGCAATAAAAAATCAGTTACAAATTCTAAACGAAAATATAGGACACTTAGGTAACTTAGAAGAAACATTAGACAATAATTTCAAAATAAAATGGAATAGTATGAATCAATTTTATAAAGAAGAAGCAGAAATC
>NW_022639833.1:22958-24058 GCF_010583005.1 Odontomachus brunneus | reverse complement strand
TACACAATAAAAAGAGGACAAAGAACAATACGCGTCCACGCAAATAGATTAAAATTATATATAGAACAATAGAAGGTAATTACCTGAAATCTATCCAACATGGAAGGCCCTCGAGTAGAAAAAGGGTAAGTCCTCAAAGGTATCCCTCTACCACGTCCTACGGGCGGCGAAAACGACTCCACGAAAGATTCACGTCCTGCAGTAATAGTCGAAGACCCACACTCCCTGGGTTGGTTTATACTTCGACCACGACCGACAGGCGGAAAAACTTCCGGCCTGCCGGGAATGGAGGTTATCTCCATCGGAGAAAAGTCGAGTAATAAGTATTTATGGGCGGAACCATAAATGCGGACCCCACAACTAGCACATCTATACTATAAAAAGCACCACACACATAATTAAATATATATATATATTCTCACATTAACACAAACAATATAAAATAAAAATAACATTACCACTGGGCAAGTAATAACACATTCGTGACACAACGACATATTATCTCTTTTCTTTAACGAGTCCGTACAAGGTAACGAATGGAAAGAAACTAAAAATATACGCATTCAAAAGAAAACATTTCTGCTACGTAAAGCAAAGCATCAGATTGCTAAAAGCAACACCCACGATCTAATTACAGAACGCTCATTCTGATAAAGAGCATCGGGTTCATGGCGAATGATACACAAGAAAAAGCGCCGTACGAAATCCAAAAGTTTACACATACACCGGGCATATATTTCGACAAACAAGGTCAGTTATACCAAATCACGTCTACCTGGAAAATAGTTATAAAAGTAAATTTAAAAACATTAGACTTGCGACGAGACCAGTTAGAGGAATACCTCGAAAATACGAAAAAAATTTGTGATGTACAAGGATTCACATCAAATACTGGAAAGACCTGTAATAATTTGTACGATATAGTAAAAACACGACTGAATCGAACACGACTAATACTGAACCGAATTTACGAAATACACTCAATAATACCAAATCGCCGACGCGGCTTAATAGACGGAATAGGTATGATAGCCAAATCTCTTTTCGGTACAATGGACGCAAACGATGAAAAAATCATAAACGAACAACTTCAACTATTA
>NW_022639833.1:18746-22408 GCF_010583005.1 Odontomachus brunneus | reverse complement strand
CGAGTATAGAGGCGTACGTTACATGTCTCAAGTGAGAGACAGCTGACTCGGGAGTAATAAGAGTGTTTCGCATTATAATAACATTAACCTACTCGGTAAAGGATTAGTTAAAACGTATCTATGTGAAGTGTAATAGAACGTGATCGGAAACTGTAAGAAGACAAGTTCAATAATATATTTTTATTATAAAAACTCCTCAAGGTTATAAGACTCCCTTATTATCCTAACCGTTTGCACGTTCGCACCGGAATCCCAATTACCGGTTGTGCTTACCCTAATTGAGGGCACAACAATACAGAAGAAATTGACGAAATTCTGTTGCTTTATATTTAGAATATGAATCTAAAAATCTAGGACGTCTTGAAAAATCTGTTGGACAATATTGTTGTAAATTATGTAAACGATATAAATTATATGAACAAGCGCTGATTGTGGAAAGTGCTACAGCCGAAACTTTAGCTAACCGTGAATATTTGCCATGTACCCAAACGGACAATATTTTTTTTATTACGCCCAAACATACTAAATGCATGTACTCGAAGGGCACTTAAAAAACCATTCCTATCGGCAACATAGATAACGGGCTTATACCCTCTTTATAATGATCTTCATCGAGATGCAATTTATACTCTTCGTCGGTACGAGGAGGATGATGGATACCATGAAATATGTTACGACCATCGCTCAGTGTGCCTGAAATTTTGCATTTAGAACAGGGATGAGAAGACATATGACTACGATGATTTAAAATGAAGGTTCGAGCAGGTGCGTCAGCTATAAAAGACTTTAATTTTATTGGTAAAAGGCTGCCACGAAAATGAACAACTCCCTTCGATATAAGTGCTGTAACATTATCAATGACTTTTTCAAAAAAGCAACAGGTTCATAAGGCTTTTGTGAACCTTTATAAATTCCTACAACAATTGGTTTGATATTTCGCATGTTTACTAATCTACATTGGATCGGCCAGATTTGAATGGTAAATGACTTATCTAAAGTACATCCATCGGTGTTGATATCAATTTCTAATTCTGTACTAATGGAACGAAAAAAAGAATTTGAGAGACTTTCAACAATGCCTACCTCCAGATCAAAATAAACTTATTCCCCTGGCTCAACTTTGAATATTATGACACGATGCCGTGGTGTGTTTACAAGAATCTTAACATCTTTGGGCAAATTACTAAAACAAGTGTGCGATCTTAAAACAGATAATATACTATTACCTGGAAAGTGCGTTAAATTATTCTGAACAAAAGAAAATGCTAGATTGTCACTGAAAGATGGGTCAGACAAATTGGTAAGAAATGAAGAGGATGTATTGGGAGTGCAAATTAGTTCGATTCGTTTTTTTTTGTGGTCAAAAATGTATTTATTTCAGAACAAAATGAATGAAGATTAATCAAAGTATTGTCCATCGCTGGCTACTACTTTTTCTCACCTTTCAGGCAATTTTCGAATTCCATCTCGAAAAAATGTCTCGTCTTTTGAGGCGATCCAAGTTAGGAGTCAATTTTCGATTTCTGCGAAAGAAGTGAACCGGTCACTTGCCAAATCGTGCTGCATCCGTCGGAACAACCAGTAATCAGAAGGAGCAATGTCCGGCGAATACGGCGGGTGCGGTAAAATATCCCACTTGAGCGTTTCCAAATAATTTTTTACGACTTTTGCGACATGAAGCCGAGTGTTATCATGCAGAAGAATAACTTTGTCATGTCTTTGCTCGCATTCCGGCCGTTTCTTTCGTAATGCACGGCTCAAACGAATCAATTGTAGCCTATACCGATGGCCCGTAATGGAATCGCCAGGTTGTAGCAGCTCATAGTATACAACACCCTTTTGGTCCCACCAGATACACAGCATGACCTTCGAATCATGAATATTCGGCTTTGGTGTTGATGTTGAGGTCGATGGCAACGATTGACCGGACATAGCGTAGTATTTTTTCTTCTTATCGTAGAATATCCATTTTTCATCCCCAGTCACAATCCGATGTAAAAAAAAACCCTTTCTTTGTTGCCTTTGAATCAGCTGCTCGCAAGTGAAAAATCGCCTTTCAACGTCTCTCAGTTTGGGAGCGGTGCACTTGGACACGGTGCATTTGGACACAGCCAATCACAGCACTGTGTGATTAGAGACATTTGTCCCTTGGAACAGCGACTTGATTGGACTGTGTCCAATTGCCCCGTGTCCAACTGATATACACCCCTCAGTTTCAGTTCATAAGGCACCCAATTGCCTTGCTTGTGAATCATTCCCATGGATTTCAATCGTACGGAAACTGCTTGCTGCATAACTCCCAATGATTCTGCAAGCTCCTCTTGCGTTTGACTCGGATCTTCATCGAATAATGCCTCCAATTCTTTATCTTCGAATTTTTTGGCTGTCCAGAGCGAGGCTTGTCTTCAACGCTGAAATCACCATTCTTGAAATGTCGAAACCATTCCCTACATGATTTATTAGTTGGAGCATTGTCATCATAAACTTCTACAAGCATTCGATGCGCTTCAGCTGCACTTTTCTTCCAATTAAAGCAGAAAACTAAAACCTCTCGCAAATGCTGCTTAGTTAACACAAAATTTGACATATTCAACACAGTAAAAAACAGGGATTTTGTATGAAACTCAAAGCGATATAAACAGAATATTATTGACAGATGTCTAACCTCTCTGAAACCACCGAAATCAGCTGTCACTATGAAACATTCATAACAGCCAGAGCCATCTTTTGAAAACGGACCGAACTAATTTGTACTCCCAATATAAAAAACATCAGAAGAGGTTGAAGAAGAACAAGATTCCCTATCATCCTCAATGTTCATACAAATTTTATGGACATCGTTAGTAACGAAATTAAAGTTATTTGAAGACATATTTTCTGCAACCGATGAACCCGGTATATCTTGTAATATAGAATTATTACTACAGTGTACATGTGCATTACATCTTCGTGTTTTGTGAGAATTTTTCATGCGCAACCTAAGTCTGATGTCACAAATCACCCTATTTTGCTGTCTCATGGATAATTTATGGAGCGTGTAACGACGCGTAATTAATCGTTACTCAAAATTACAACAACGCAAGCCGAACACCGCGAACCGAAAGCGCAAGAGGACAGCGCGTCCTCCAAAACAGTAAACAGCGCGACCGCCGAACAACAGCGGTAAATAGCGAATCAAGCGGGATTCGAGGTATATAAAATGCCGCGTAATCGTAATCGAAGATTCGATCATCCGCTCTCGAAAGAGAATCAGAACCAATCCACCGCTCTCGAAGGAGAATCCGATTTCGATTATCCGCTCTAAGAGAGACCGACTCCGCTCCTGGCAGATTACTGTTCGTCGATTGACGACTGTAATCACTCCGCCGTCGTTGCACGGATACGTGTCATCGACATTCGACTCTACTCCCCTCCTGGCAGATTATTGTTCGTCGATTGGCGACTGTAGTCACTCCGCCGTCGTTACACGGATACGTGTTAGCGACACTCGACTCTATTCCGATCCTGGCAGATTATTCTTCGTCGATTGGCGACTGTAGTCACTCCGCCGTCGTTGCACGGATACGTGTCATCGACATTCGACTCTACTCCGCTCCTGGCAGATTATTGTTCGTCGATTGACGACTGTAGTCACTCCGCCGTCGTTGCACGGATACGTGTCA
>NW_022639833.1:18436-18518 GCF_010583005.1 Odontomachus brunneus | reverse complement strand
ACGATATCCCGCATGCAGTTACGCTGCAATCTCAACGTCCGCGAACATTATATGATTCCGAAACGCCGCTAAACATCGCTGG
>NW_022639833.1:17776-18426 GCF_010583005.1 Odontomachus brunneus | reverse complement strand
ACTATACCTATTGTGGGTCGGGACTTAAAGTCGTAAAGTCGTAAAGTCTTTGATCGTGAGAAACTTTGTGCATTTCGGAAGCACCTTACGACTTTTATGTAGACGAGGCATAAGTCCTGATCTACAATAGTAAGTAAGCTTTAAACCACAAGAAATTGACTAATCACGATTGATTATTCTTTTATAATTCGACTATGATCGGTCGATTTTTTACGGCTTAAAGCTTATTACACTTATTGTAGATCGGGACGAAAGTCCCGTCTACAATAGAACTAAAATATAGTTATAAGAAGTAATAGTAAGAAATTGACCAATCACAGTCGATTATTCTTCTCACATTCGACTGTGATTGATCAATTTATTACTCTTATTTCTTACAGCCATACTTTACTCCCATTGTAGACAGGCCTTAAGACTTTATGACTTTACGACTTTTATTGTAGACGAGGCATAAAGATATTTGGATACCTATTATAAAATATGTCGCAATCGATTCCGGCCGGAATTATTTCGTTATTCCCTACATTTATACAAAACCAGTTTATTGGTCACATATTATCTAAAATATCTTGTAAAATAATATGCAACCAATAAACTGGTTTTGTGTAACACATTGTACGTAGCTGGAAAGCACCCATAGTCTTTTCTGG
>NW_022639833.1:17656-17766 GCF_010583005.1 Odontomachus brunneus | reverse complement strand
CAACGTCCGCGAACATTATATGATTCCGAAACGCCGCTAAACATCGCTGGGAAAGTGTCTACCGCACTTAAGAGACATGACGCCGAAAGAAACGTCAACAGCATAGACTC
>NW_022639833.1:17169-17646 GCF_010583005.1 Odontomachus brunneus | reverse complement strand
ATTACTCTTATTTCTTGCAGCCATACTTTACTCCCATTGTAGACAGGCCTTAAGACTTTATGACTTTACGACTTTTATTGTAGACGAGGCATAAAGATATTTGGATACCTATTATAAAATATGTCGCAATCGATTCCGGCCGGAATTATTTCGTTATTCCCTACATTTATACAAAACCAGTTTATTGGTCACATATTATCTAAAATATCTTGTAAAATAATATGCAACCAATAAACTGGTTTTGTGTAACACATTGTACGTAGCTGGAAAGCACCCATAGACTTTTCTGGGGGAAACGGAATTATTTCGATCGCAATGGATTTCATATTAGGGTTGTATTCCAAAACGTTCTTTTTGAGGAGAATTTTACTCAATATCTATAGTTCACGTTACATATACTACAGAGTATTGAATAAAATTTCAGGTTTAGGAATACAGCCTAGTTACCTTGAAGAGCAATATACGACGCAACGTATG
>NW_022639833.1:17043-17159 GCF_010583005.1 Odontomachus brunneus | reverse complement strand
ATAACATTCGTAAATTTGATTGGTGTATGTTTTTATTTTTAATGCATCTAAGAGCATAAGCCAATCCGATGTAAGAATTTTACAACAGTTGCAAAGCAGCTTTCTCTGCTGAACGC
>NW_022639833.1:16026-17033 GCF_010583005.1 Odontomachus brunneus | reverse complement strand
TATGATATACAATGTATGTACAGCTCTATCAGAAAACAATAAACTCATTCCTACATGCGTCATGTAGTTGTATTCCAACACGGCGTAACCAGTCGCGCAGTTTGGAGGGAACGGTGAGATTTGTAATTGGTAACGCCATCTTGCAAACACTCCTAATTGGATTTTGAGTAACTACATGTTAAATGTTACAATCATTCCGAGTTTGACTGTTAGCGAAGTGAGTTCACTGAAGTCTAGCACGTGAGGACTTTCTGAAAAGTGTGAACAAGAATATCTTTACTGATAGTATTACTATTTGTGTTGCAACGACGATTTCTTCCCATTTTAATCGAAGCCTATGAAGCAGAATATAGGTATGCACTGCGACGAGACTCGCGAAATTATTTCGCGAGCGACGGCGGATGGTCGCCCGTCCGCCGCGTCGTCAAATTGCCGTCGGCTCCGAGTCACGCCACGAAAACGCGAACGGTAGTTGGGCACCAGGTGCGGAAAGGCCGCACCACCTCGGTAAACGCGAGATTCAATAGGTACCACGAAATTTGCGTGTTCCGGAGCCGTCGGGGCCGGTAGCTCTCAAGATTTTAAGTCGGAGACAGGATGGATCAAACGAAGGCGGAAATGACTCGACTCGTCTTCGGTAATAATGAGTTTATTGGCGGGCCTCGCGCACGTCCCGGTACTTAGTACGGTAACAGTTACAAAAACGGAACGCGAATCGCGAGATAACCGGGCTCGCGACAACGGGACGCGGAGCCCGAGGACGATTTCCTCGGGCGAGCCTTGATTCACGCGCGCGCGCGGCCACTCCGCAGACGAGACGACGATACGGACACCGGATGAGACGTAACAATCAACGGAGCAGAAATGAGGGGTCTTACAAGACAGCGGCGGCTCCCTGGACGTTGGCGACGGCGGCGGTGACGATGGCGATCTTCCGGTGGGTGTCCACATTGCGCGTCCTCCCTCTCTCTCTCTCTCTCTCTCTCTCTCTCTCTCTCTCTCTCTCT
>NW_022639833.1:11135-15538 GCF_010583005.1 Odontomachus brunneus | reverse complement strand
TCTCTCTCTCTCTCTCTCTCTCTCTCTCTCTCTCTCTCTCTCTCTCTCTCTCTCTTTCTGTCTGGTACGCGCGGTTTTGACGCTCTATACGGTGTGTCCGCTCGCAGCGTCGGTCGCGATAAGGCTGACTCCCTATAGGCTCCGGGAGGATCGCGCATCCTTGCGCATCCCCCTCCGTCGTTTCCCCTCTGATCCTGTGATATTCGGCCGTCGGGAATCGGCATTTGTCGACTTAATTGTCTTGAGACGTTTCTGTCTCGAGACATTGTTGTCAGTGGATCTTCTCGCTGCCTCTCTCGACGCTCCCGTTTTTTTCTTCTAGGCTCTCGTGACGGCTGCGTTTGTTAAAAGTAAACATAGTTGACAGGATACTGTCTACTTGCGATACTGTATTCTTGCTCCGGAATATTCTAAGCGATACGAGATTCGCGATTATTGAGCGAGCGATAATTCGGCATAATGTACTATTAAATAGTGAGAGAGCGATTCACCTGATCTTGAGCTGTGTGGGGTTGTCGGTCGCGGCTTCCTAGTTCCTCGATGTCCTCCGCTTCCGAATCCTGGTGGCTGGCAAGAGACGCCGAGGGGCACAAAGTTGGGGACGCGCTGACCTTCACATCTTCTCCGCTTGCAAAATTCGCTTCCTATGTTTGTTTTAAGGACGTTCACAAACAAACATCCGACGGTACGCGATGATCGAGAATACTCGCCGAAACCGTTAGCGACGCGATACGCGAAAACTCTCACACAAATCCGGTACGGTTTTCTTGAGACGGACGCTTCCACGGCTGCCACGTCACAGCACATATTAATAATATCCCGACGGAAAACATGTGAATCCCACGGTGAATCTGTATAGATTTAACACCATCTATGTCGATGAAACGTGGATTTCACAAACTGATTTCATGTGAATTTCCCTTGCGTATATCAGTTGACTGTTACTGTCACTTTACGTTTACGCAATGTAGGTAGCAATTATGAATATTTTCCTAAGGCGTGATCTAATGCGAAACGTTAACTTCTCATCAACTTTTCATGTTAACTTTTTCGCCACCAAGCTTTATGCTTGAAAGATTTGCATGAAAATTGAAGGAAAAGTTCATATTTTCACGTTTGATGTAGTTATATCATCATGATTAGACAACATTAATTATGAACTAAATATCTTAAAGACATCCAAAATATATTCTATCTTTTTTAGATCTTTTGCACATCTTGAATATATCTTTTAGTATTCTGTGCTGTCTAGAGAAGTTCATGTATAACTTATCATTTTCTCCAAGTTATGGTTTAGGAAAAAAGTCATGATCGCTACTCACATCTCTATACTTTATTCTCAGAAACAGAGATGTGTGTGATCGTGTGCCATCTGCAAAGACATTCATATGTCTATCTTGTTCTACAATTGCGAATCAAGCACTATATCTGGCATCTCTGCTTGGAAATAAATATTAATGAAAAAATGCATGTATTGTGTGTGTGTGCGTGTGCGTGTGCCTGTGTGTGGTTGTGGGTGTGTGTGTGTGTTTGTAGGTAGGTAAAGGAGTGTCCCACAATGTTTTGTTGTCAATATGTCTTCTCAGCAAAGTAGCACAATCGTTATGAGTAATATAACATGAGGAAACAAGAAATCTTTTTTCAGATCAGATATCTTGTTTCCTGATGTTATATTACTCATAACAATTATGCTACTTTGCTGAGAAGACTTATTAACAACAAAACATTCTGGAACATTCCTTTATCTACCTACACACACACACACACACACACACACACACACACTCACACATGCATTTGTTTTATTAATATTTATTTCCAAACAGAGGTGCCACATGTAGTACTTGATTTGCAACTGTAGAAGATAGACATTTCACTATCTCTTAGCAACATGGTACACACACAAACACATCTCTGCTTCTGAGAATAAAGTATAGAGCTTTGATTGCGTTAATGTTAAGTGTTAGAGTAACAGAGCATGTTAATATGTTCGCATAGTATATAAAACATGTTATCATTGATGTATTTACATATATAGATGGATCGACAAAAGCGGCATATTACCAAACCAGCACGGCATCAAACAACTTCGTCTGAAGAGGAATCACCAAAGCGGAAAGGAAGGACAGCGACATCATTCATACCTAGAATAGTCGAGGATGACATCAATGACATCGCAAGGACAATCGAAAAAGATAATAATATACTTTGAAACACCTTACAAGGATCACCAGAAACAAATACACCACGCATACATACAGAAGCATGCAGAAACATACAAACATTTACTAACACTGACTGTGTCACAACATATACCTCACATATACCGACACAAGCACAATACAATAATACGTCACACGTCACGCAGAGATATATAAATTTTGACTACTCTGGACACATACAGCCACATACAGGATATACTACACACGCACAGACATACTCAAATTTGGAATATCCTCCATACTCAGAGCCACTCAATAACACGCAAAGTTTTAGACAACGTATAGATCATGATAAAACGTATTATACTAATAACACTTTATCTGAGTTGCAGAATGTCATCCAAGGAGTGGGTAATCAACAACAACGTGGACATGAGGGACAAGCAATGCATCATGCACAGAGGACCCCCATGCAGAAAGAAACAACCAATAAAAGGTACAATGAAAATAGGGATCTGCTAAATGAATGGCAGAAAATTTACCGGTGTAAGTAGGAAGTATACATTAATATTTATGTATAATTATAGCAAGGCAGAGGAACAATTGAGCAGAATGAAAGAAAGACTGTGTAATATGGAATTGATTATAAAGTATGTATTGCATATTTTGTTTGTATAATGCGTTATGCTTGATATTCTGCGCATATTTCACATTGTTACTTGCAGGACAATTCAAGCAACATAGCAGAAAATTCTAAAATGTGTCCAACAGAGCTATTTACCAAAGCCACATGGACTATCAATTACAACATTGGAAGAAATGAATGCATTTGAAAATCAGGATGAACAATGTTATTCGGAAATAGTAAGTACGATTACAACTATTCTTAGCAGAATTAATTACTGTAATCAGAACGAATTGTTTAAGCATTATATTAAGATGTCATTTTTTCCAGGTAACTTATTTACATTATATTGGTGGCTTCAATCTGAAGGAAGCTACACAATTGTGTCTGAAGGAAGTAATGTCCGATGCTTTCACATCTTTTACGTGGTTCGGCCGCGAGGAAGGACGCCGAGCATTATATAACACTCGACTGGCACGAGCCATATATAGTAAGGAATTTCTATCTATTAATGATACCATCTTTGATGTGTTAGTGACAAACAATTTACCGTAATGGTATACTTATTTTCCGCACGTATTGCGCCTGTTTTCCAGATGCAATTTGCAGGAATCGCCACTTCGACAAACCCATGAGATCGGAGTTCTAGAAGCAGATGAGGGAGGCCCTTTGTATAACGAAAAAGAGATATCGCCAGTGAATTCGTGGTTCACGTCCAACAGTTACAAGGAACAGGGCAAACGAGAACATGTAGAACGACGAGAAAGAAGAAGAAGACAACATGGAGGAATCGAGCACCTAAGAATGTGAAATGTAAGTTGAAAGTTTCCATTGAAGCAAATTTGCAGCAAACACAATGCTACATATAACGCATATGTTAGATATAATTTTCTACTGTACAATGTAATCGTTATATAACACGTGTCTTATGTAACAGTTACATTGTTGAGTAAAAAATTACAAGTAACATGTACGTTACATATAACATTGTGTTTGCTGAGTAAATGCTTCCTTTTCTTTCTAATCTGTTTTCAAATCTGTTTCGTCTAGTATGAGAATTGAACCCAGGTAAGCCGAGAAGATACAGAAAAAGAAGATACAGAGGCCTGACTCTCTACGCGTGCATAGACGAATTTCGTGAGAATATTTTGATAAATATCCCCTATTTTATTTTTCATATTACTACTAATGTTTTATTTAATTTTTTTTTTTTTGATAACTCAGGGGAAAATGCATTACGCATTCCCCGGAGACCCGGGGAGGTCTCCGAGGGTATGTGGGACTCCCCTTCCCCTCTCTAAAGGAGAGGAGAAGGTATACCCACTAAAAACCCCTGAGTGTGTCCTTCACCGCGCGAGTAGGGCGACCCCCTGGCATCGCATTTTGGCATTCTTCGGGGGGCCGCCCTGCGCTAGCGCTAATGCGCTCCTTACCTGGTAAGGGGAGGAGCGGGTTACGTACCCGTGGGCCTGCCGCTCACCAGTTACGCCGTCGTCGGCATTTGCGCGGCGAGAGGCGGACACACGGCCTCTCGCCGCACCCCTCCCGTTGGTTCTGGGGGGGGTTTTGGGGTTGTCGACGGCAGGTATTCCCGCCTACCGCCGACCCCCCCCCCC
>NW_022639833.1:3523-11125 GCF_010583005.1 Odontomachus brunneus | reverse complement strand
CTCCGAGATCGGAGGGCGCGATCCGAGCGTCCCCGCCCGCCCCTCCGTGGGTGGGCTCCACTCCAACTTCCGGAGTTAATCCGGAGTGGCCCGTCAGGGCAGCGGGCGGCCGGGGGGATTGGAAGGGGAGAAGTCCTCCCCTCCCATGGCCGCCCGCAGGTAAAGGCGTTCCTACCGTAGGTGGGAGGGGAACCCCTTAATTGGGGTTCCCTTCCGGGACTCTGTATCTGAGGTGGGCGGGAGGGGAGGGGGCGGGGACGCCACCTGCGACCCCGCCTTGCACGCCTCCTCGGCACCTCATCCTCTTCCGAAGAGGAGGTGGAGAGAGGGAGCGGTACAACCTCCACCTCCCCCCTCCTAACTCTTTCGGCGGCCTCGTTCCGCCCCATAACGGAGGAGCAGAAGGAGACCACCGCCTCCCAGGCCTCTTTGCTCCCGACCATAGCTTTGACTACGGCCGGGAGCGAGAGGTCGCCGCCAACTACTGCGATTAGGACACCGCGATCGGCAGACCACGCCTGGCATTCAGCCAGGGTGTGCTGCACGGTGTCCTGATCGGCCGCACAGTAGTGGCAATGCGCCGTACGCTCTTTCCCTATGCGACACAGGTACTCACCGAAGCAGCCGTGCCCGGTAAGCACCTGTGTCAGGTGGAAGTTTAACCCGCCGTGGCCCCTGTCCACCCATTCGAGGAGACAGGGGCGGATGGCCTCGATGGTCCGCCTGCCCGGCACGTTGGGCTCCCCGAGTTGTTTTTTCCAGCGTCGGAGGGCCTTACACCGGGCCAGGGCTCGGATCCGCCCTATGGTCCCGGCCGACAGAGCTTCACCCTCGTCGCGGAACCTCATCAGGCGGGTGTCAGCGTACACTCTAGCGAGGAGGTCCGCAGGGATCGTGCCGGCCAGGACCGTGACGGATGCATGCGACACGGTCCGATAAGCGCGGGTGAGACGGTTGGCCATGACGCGCTGGGCGCTATTGACTAGCGCTCTGATGCGCCGGCTGACCCCCATCTCACCCGCCCACACTGGGGCCCCGTATAGGGCCATTAAGTGCACCGTGTTGGCATACAGCTGTCTCACCATTGTCCTTGGACCACCGAAGTTGGGCAGGAGACAGGCAAGCGCGCCCGCCATCCTGCCCAACCTGGGGCTAAGTCGTTCGAAGTGTTCGACAAAGCCCCAGGTTCCATCCAGGGTGAGGCCCAGGTATTTCAACGCGGGCCCCACCACAACGCGGGTATCTTCCACCGTAATGTGGGCTTGTGGGGGCGGCCCCTTGGACCGAGCGTGCAGGAATAACGCTTCGGTCTTGTTGGGAGCCACCCTCAGGCCCAGCGCCCGAATAGAGCGTACGACGCATTCGACGGCCACATTGGCTGGGCCGTCGCTTCCCCCCAGTCGGCGCCCCCGGACAGCACTAGCGTGTCGTCCGCGTAGTAAACGACTGTGCTGCCCAGGGGAAGGGGTATCCTAAGGACGCGGTCGTATGCGAGGTCCCACAACAGGGGCCCCAAGACGGACCCCTGCGGGACCCCGCACCGCATGCCCCTTCCGCGCTGGAGTCCGTCTCGGTCGACGAACTCCAGAGTCCTCTCCAGGAAATAGGCCCGGACAATATGGACCAGGTAGAGGGGAAAACGGTGATATCGCATCGCCTCCTCTACCCGGTCCCAGGGGAGGGAGTTGAAGGCATTCGTTATATCTAACGAAACTGCCGCAACTACCTTCCCCTCCTTCTCGCCCTCCGCGAAGGCCCTCACACGGAGAATGGCGGCCAACGCGGAAGCCATATTGAGCGTCGCTCAAGTCCGGGCCCTCCCGAGAAAGGTGCCGGACGAGGCGGGCCACCACGATCCTTTCGAAGAATTTACCCACCTCGTCCAAAAGGCATATGGGCCTATACGCGGAAGGGGCGTCTAGGGGCCGGCCCACCTTGGGTATGAGGACCAGCCCCCCCCCCTTTTCCACCGACTGGGGAATGTGCCCGTCCTGAAGCACCTGGTGAAGAGGTGCTTCAGGCGAGCCCCGACATCGCCCAAGACCAGGGCCCATGCTCGGCCCGGGTCCCTGTCCGGCCCAGGGGCTTTTTTCGCCCCGCCGAGCTGACGGGCCGCCCGGGTCAACTCGTCCCCGGACACTTCCCACTCCTCGTTCCAGTCCGGCGGGGGACCCTCGTACGGAAGGGGCGGCGACCCCTCATCCGGGAAAAGGGCCCCAACCACATTGTCGAGGAGTGGGGGTTCGAGACTTTCCGTGACCGTGGGCGCCCAGGGTCACAATCTTTGCAAGATTATGCTGTCGACGCCCCCAAGGGTCCTTGTCCAGGGACTTGAGCAAGTTCTCCCAGGCCCTGGCCTTGGCCTTCATAATAGCTACACGCATGGCTTATCGTGCGGCGCGGAAAGCCCTGCGCGCCCTCGTCGCCTCGGCGACGTTCCCCGCCCTTCTGGTCCAATGCATGCGTCTTCTAGCTTGGACGGAGGAGCGCCTAAGTTCGGCTGTCTCCTCCGTCCACCAGTACGCGGACCTGAAGGGCGTGGGGGCGGACCCGGGGCATGGAGGCGTCGCACGCCCTCTCCATATCTGCCCCGAGTTCTTCCGCCTCCTCCTCCACATCGGCCGGGGACAGAATGTTCGAGGGGGATCGTCCCCTCGAGCCCACTCCGCCGCGGCGATGGACGCCTTGAGCGCGTGCTCGTCCATTTTGCGGAGGGCCCATCTGCCGAGCCGCCCGCGCTCCCTTTCCCGGCGGCGCCGGAGCACCTCGGGGGAGATGGCGGAGAGGATCACCTCTATGTAGAGATGGTCGAAACCAGTGTCGATCCCCTCCGCCACTCTCCAACCCCCCACCGCGCGCACCGCAGGGACATTGACCCATGTGAGGTCAATGATAGATTCGCCCTGCGGGCGCATGCAGGTGCTCACCGAGCCTTCGTTGAGAAGATGAAGGCCGGTCGACGCCGCCCAGGCCTCGGTGAGCCGACCACGATGATTGGTGACCGGGGAACCCCACGCGCCAGATTTGGCGTTGAAGTCCCCGACCACCACCACAGGGTGGGGGGCACACCGTCTGATGACCACCGCCACCCTGTTAAAATGCTCCTCGTAGTCGCCCCCCGTCCACCTTGGGGGAGCATAAAGGGCGACCACTACCAGGGCCCCCCACTTCAGCGCCACCAGGAACTCCTCGGCCTCTATGAGCTTCGGCCGGGGAGATTTCTGGCAGCTCCTCCAGTAAGCTGCGACCGAGCCCCCCCGGGAGCTCGAACCAATGAGTGTCATCGACCGGGATCCGGTAGGGCTCGGACGCCACGCCCAAGGCTGCCCCCCCGCTCGGCGAGCGAGTCGAGGAACAGGTCCTGGGCGATTCTCCCGTGGCCTAGGTTGGCCTGGAGGAGTTTAAACGCCATTGTTGGGTGCCGTGTTCGCCTCCTCCAGGCCAGCCACCTCCATTAACTCGGGAGCTGTTTCCGCCCCCACCCCGATGTCTCTCCGCTTGCTGTCGGCGGACGAGTCTCCTCCATCTGCACCTCGGTGAGGACCCTTGGGTCCTTAGGTGCAGATGGGCCAGTTTCCTCTCTCCTAGGCCTTCTGGTGTCCCTCCTCTCCTTCGGGAAGGGGCTGCTTGGCCCAACCCAGAAGGCCCCGCAACCGGCTCCAGGGAGACCGGTTGCTGTGGGCCGCCTACCTGTGGGGAGAGGGAGGGAGGCGAGGCTCGGGCTTTCCCCGCCCCTTTTCTTCCCTTCCCCTTCTTCTTTTGGGAGGCGATACACGCCTCCCCGCCCAATCGATGTGTCGCCTCCTTTCCGGCCGTGTAGCACACCGGGCAAACAACACATCCGGTGCACTCAGCGGCTCGATGGTCCGGGCCGCCGCAGCGGTAGCAGACGCCGGACCTGTCGACGTCGCTGTGGCAGTGCTGGCGGACATGCCCCTCTTCCAGGCAGCGGAAACACTGCGCAGGGGCCTTGCCGCCAACACCTCTACCCGGGCCATTCCCCAGCCGACCAGGATGCGGCCCGCCTCCGCGACCTTTCTGGCCACAGAGACGGGGCACCGTACCCAGGCGGTTCCCAGACCGTTGGGGGCTCTCTTTATCCCCCCCACCTTCAAATCGGAGGGATTCCCTTCCGAGATGTCTGCCACGGCTGCCGCTATGTCTGCGACCGTGACAGAGTCCTCCAAATTAGGCAGGCAGACCTCCGCCTTTTTAAAAAGGCGGTCCACCCAAACTCCCTCCTCTCCCGCCAGCACCACAGTGAGTCTTGCGGCCAGGGTGTTGGCGAGTTTGTCCTCCTCCGGGCCGGGGACCTCGAGCAGGAGAGCCCTGGTAATGGCCTTCTTGCACTTGAGGTTATTAATCCCCAGCTCGGAAAGGGGAATCTTACTCCTAGCGGTGCGCATCACCTCGCTGTATTTGCCAGCCGGACAGGTGATGCACACCGCCGCTGACGTTGGCGCCTTCAGGCGCGGTGCACCCTTTTCACTCTTCCCTCCTGTCTTCCCAGTCGGGTCTGTGGAGGGTTTTTCCCTTCCAGTCTCCTTCGAGGAATCCGGTGGTGGACGATTGCCCACCTCCTTCTTCCCCTTGGGGGGCTAGGTCTTTCCGCCAGGAGGGGAGGGTTTCCCTCCCCCCCGAGGTCAACTGCGAAAGGGTCGACTGCGGCTTCTTTGCCCACCACCTTGTTCCAGCCGTCCAACGTAAATGGCTGAGAGGAGGAGCGGGTCGTGACCAGTTTGTCAGGCCGCGGTTTTCCCGCCTCCCGTGAGCAGGCAGCGACTCCCCCCTTCGGACCCCCCTTCTGGCCCGCAGGGCCCGCCTGGACACTTTGCTGGCCCTTTGCTCGGGGAGCTCCCGGGGTTGGGAGGACCTGGGGCACAGCTCCCTTCTTCCCCTTCTTCCCCTTCTTCTTCTTCTTTTTCTTGTTTGGGGCCTTAGGGCCCCCCTCGTTGGGAACCACTCCCGGAGTCCGGGAGGGTCCAGCTGTTCCCCTGTCTCGGCCGCTGGGGAGGGAGGAGGAGGGGCGGCGATGCTCCTCCGCCTCCACATTCATCACCGAGTCACCTTATTTGTGTACTTCAGTACCGCGGAAGGATCCAGGGCGAGCTCTTCGTCCCTTCCCTGCATCAGTCTTTTAGCAAAGACCTTTTTAGCCTTTAGGGCCTCTGCCGTGAAACACCCTTCGTGCGAAGGGTCTTTCGGGGGACGCCCCCTGCCATACTTCTTCTTTCTACGGAACAACGGTTCCCCCCCCTCCATGTCCCCGTTCTTCGAGGAGGAGCCTGAGTTAGAGGGCTCGCCCACCACCTCAATCTCCCGGTCAGGGGACGGAGAAGAGGAGAGAGGGTTGAGCCTCCTCTTCTTTCCCCACAGGCGTGTCGTACTGGCACTTAACGGGCCAGGGCGGCTCGCTGCCTTCGCCCCAGTGGAGGTCGTGCGTTCGACCTCCGTCACCTCCTGGTCCGAGTCCTCGGATCCAGCTCCCCCGCGCAACCTCATTAGAGAGGCACTATTAGAGGGCGTTGTCGCCCCAAAGGAACGTGACTAGGCTGATGGTGGCCCTGCCAATTTCTCGGCGCACTCAGGGTAGTTGGTCACCCCGAGATCTTCCTCCCTAGGGAGGCCGTTTATGGCCTCCTGGACCTCCCTTAAGGCCTTAGCCATAGGAGTCCATCCCGCTGCGCTGTTGGTCGGCGCAGCTATGGGCATATTCCGCCCACAAAGTACGGAGGCATACGCCTTCACTACCACCTCTCCCTCACCCTCCACTACCATTTGTTTTTGTTTAGATTGAGCCATTCTTGAGTTGCCCACCTCTTATGACCCGAAGGCGTACAGAGCGGGCTCTAAAAGTAGGAGGAAGTACGTACCCCCCAGCCGGTGCTCCCTCGGCTGGGGCCGGGCGATTTGTACGCCCGGGGTTCGCCAGGTGCCCCGTGGTGGGCCGCTAGTGACCGACTAACCCGCCGGCCATCCATCTCCTCGCCGCGGCCCAAAACTTGAGATTGGCGGGGTTTTTTTTAGAGATCCCCATCCTCGCAGCTCAGGCGGTTAAGCCAAGGCCCTCGTTCCCCCGAAGATCGTCATAGACATGACATAACGACCCCGGGGTTTACGATATGAGCACAGGTCCGACGTTGGTCGGACCACCGCTGTAGGTGTCCTGGCAAATGCCACGCAGACCCCTGAGATACCCCGTGCGCAGCTGCGCACACGGGGGGGCCATCACGGCCGGTCACGCCGCGAGATGCGGTCGTGACCAGGAGGAGTCGCAGGGTTGCCGGGGTGCAGCACCTCTCTACAGAATGTAGAGAGGGCCAATGTACCGGTCCCTGCGACTTCACCTCCCGTCCCGCCGGCCCGGAGAGAATCTCCGGGTAGCTCCGACGGGATGGCCAACCCAGGGTGCGCGACCCCGACCTCGGAATATGTCCGAGCGGCCCGCGCACCCTTCCACCCCCCCGGGTTGTCGGAAACTACCGACGTGCAATCCCGGGTGTGGGTACCTCTCCCCACCCTACCCAGGCCGAGGCCCGAGTAGGGACGGTTCGAGGGTCTCCCATACTTTCGGCTGCTAAACCGGCGTGCAATGCCTACTCGTGTGGGACCTTTTTCTCCCCCGGGACGGGAGACTACCCGTCTCGGAGCGGAGGTCCCCCCTACCCCGAAACCCCCCCCCAAGACTGATGGTGGAGCAAGCCCCACCTAACGGCCTCAGCCAGCCGGGCGATTGGAGTCAGGGCCGCCTACCCCTACCGGCGATCGGGCCCATCGGCTCTGTGGGAGTCGCCGGGCTCCTCTGCAATGGAGGGTCTTACGTTCCTCTTTAGCAACCGCGTGGCTGCAGCCCACCGCGGTCCGGTTTTCTGTGGGGGTTTTCCTTCCCCGTTGCCGCCGTTCGCCAGCGATCCTCAGGTAGGGGCCTCCCTTTCGGCCGAAACCGAAAGGTACTGCCGCCGAGCCTTCACCGGATCGCCGGTACCCCTCCACCACGATAAAGTGGCGGCATGGAGGAGAAAATAAGTGCACGCCTTTTGCGCTCTTCTCCCACCCGCGGTTCCAGGCACCGGCACCCCCAGCGGTACGCTTCATCGATAGCTCAGGTAACACCCCTTAGTGGAACCTTCATCGCAGCGGGGCCTAAGTGCACAGCGGCCTCAGCCTAACGGATCAGGGGGCGTGGACCCCCAGCGTTGCCATAGCGGATCACCGGCGCGCCTCCCGTTGCCGACTATCACCGGCCACCGTGCACCCGTATATCCCGTTCTCCGAATGAATCATTGAGAAGTGTGACTCCAGTGCCATTCCCACGGGTGTTGCGGGAGAGGTTGCCTGAGGGCACGATCGCGACCGCACCCACACGCAACCAACCCGCCCCTCTTTGATACTAGCTTTGCCGCTCCCCCAGCCGGGACTACATCCCGGACTTACGGAACAGCGACGCGGCCAGTCCCTCGCGTTGGGGTTTCCCACTGGGACACCGAACAAGGCAGCGGCCACGCCGGGCCGCAGCACGCACCGGGGGGCGTACCCGCCCGGGCGCCACGACCCAGCGAACCCGACAACCCAGCCAGCACCCAGAAAGGACCCCTGATAGAG
>NW_022639833.1:2218-3513 GCF_010583005.1 Odontomachus brunneus | reverse complement strand
TCCCGGACTTACGGGACAACGACGCGGCCAGTCCCTCGCGTTGGGGTTTCCCATTGGGACACCGCTCAAGGCAGCGGCCACGCCAGGCCGCAGCACGCACCGGCGGGCGTACCCGCCTGGGCGCCACGACCCAGCGAACCCGACAACCCAGCCGGCACCCAGAAAGGACCCCTGATAGAGGATGAGGCTCCTGTGCCTCATTCCCCCCCTCTGAGAGAGCACGCTCACCCAGCGGGTAACCCCCACGCCCCCCCTAGCCCAGGGAATGCCCCGGGCGCAGAGTGACGATAGGCTATCACACAGAAACACCCACACACACACACACATACACAGACCCTGAGCCATTGGCCACCCTCCGGCCTCCGGCCCGTGTATCTTCGCCCTGTGCACTCTACCCTAGAAGACTGCCCAGGCGGTAACACCCCTTCTTCCCTTATCCCCAATTGCGGGTGTTGGTGTCTGTCTCCACGGCCGAGACACCACCTCGTGGTCTCCGTCCCCCCCTCATGACGCCTGGGCTGGGACCGTGCAGCATCCGACAGGGGACTTCGCAGACTCCGCCGTGTCCGAAGCCACCGAGTTCCAGCCACCCGTCCCGGACGGACTTTCGTCCGTCCGATTTACAGCAGTGTCGTAGGCTGGGCAAGGCCGAGGTCACCCATATGGGAGACCCCAGCACGCCCTACTTCATTGCCCTGACCCACCGCCGCGAGGCGCCGTAGGCTTAGCTGGGCAAGACCGAGGTCGCTCGTAGCGGAGCCTCTAGCAAGCCCTACCTCATTGCCCCGACGTGGCTCTCCCAGGGGGGACGCCTTGGACAGGCAGCTAGTTCTTAGGCAGCTCCCCGGATGTACAGGCCAACCGCAGCCTCCCTGCTCCCACCCCAGCGCCAAGCAGAGAGCGGAGGCATGAAGTAGCCTCCAGCCCTCGCAGACGCCAGGTATTTTACAGGAGCAGGACCACCGCGTCACGTCATTCACGACGTGGCACAGTTTCACCCCGGACACAGTCAAACTCCACCCGCACGTGCGAGAGGAGGCGGGGCTCTAGAACAGGGTGCCCCGCGTTTGAGGAGGGCACCTGCTGGCCAATTTGGTCGTCTGGCGGTGAACCCTCCTCCCCATCCCCGCGACCCTAGGCGACAAACCTTCCCAACGCGAGTAACCCCTCATTTTTCTTCCGGACCGACCCGCGTCTGCCACCCCGCCCAAGGTTCCGGACACCGGCACCCAACGCCACCGGCGGTACGCCCATCGGCCGCTCCGGTCACACCCCTCGGTGCGCCTTCATCGCAC
>NW_022639833.1:2033-2208 GCF_010583005.1 Odontomachus brunneus | reverse complement strand
AACTCACTGGCATATACTGAATGTAGACGCAAAGAGTAATTGCTATAAACAAAACATTTGTAAGAGATAAAGCAGATGAATGAGACATAAGCGTCATAGTCGTAGACGTAAAATAAAGCAGAGAAAAACGTAAACGTAAATCATGAAAGGCTATTAGCCTTACGCTTACGTTTTT
>NW_022639833.1:1159-2023 GCF_010583005.1 Odontomachus brunneus | reverse complement strand
CAAATAATGCGATTGAGTTTGTTAGAACTATATATGGATTTTAGAAACATGAATACAAACTTAAGGATAAAATATACTTCGCATAAATATATTTATTATTGATATAGGTGAAAATTTTATATATCAAAAGTTATTTTAACATCAATTCCCTCTCTTTGCCGTATTATATGAAACTATATAATTAATTCCACAAAATATAAATAACTGCGAATAATAATAAATTAAACAATTTATATGTAAATATGTAAATTAATTATTATAAACTCACTGGCATATACTGAATGTAGACGCAAAGAGTAATTGCTATAAACAAAACATTTGTAAGAGATAAAGCAGATGAATGAGACATAAGCGTCATAGTCGTAGACGTAAAATAAAGCAGAGAAAAACGTAAACGTAAATCATGAAAGGCTATTAGCCTTACGCTTACCTTTTTCTCTGCCTTATTTTACGTCTACAATTATGACTCTTACGTTTCGTTCTCTGCGTTAGCCCTAATTCCTCATGAATTCTCAAGGTGTTCTAGGAATTAAGTTGCAAAGTATTCGCAATAATGAAGTTCTAAGGAATATTTTAAAACCATCTTACTATGGTTAATTCTTCAAGAATTCTTCGGGTATTTATTTTTCCAGTTTTATATCTATTCCTTAAAATGAATTCTCTAGGAACTTCTGTTCATCTCTGTGCTATCTGGGATGCGCGTTTGACATTTGTTGATGGCACAACAAAATGGCATAAATGTCAAATCTTTATACCACATACTGCATATTGGTGCGCCATCTGTTTTTTCAAATCCGCATTTCATACTTGTACACCTGGTATATCAATACATACATTATGTAACGTTACTGTGCTTGTATTTGT
>NW_022639833.1:297-1149 GCF_010583005.1 Odontomachus brunneus | reverse complement strand
TCATTCACGACGTGGCACAGTTTCACCCCGGACACAGTCAAACTCCACCCGCACGTGCGAGAGGAGGCGGGGCTCTAGAACAGGGTGCCCCGCGTTTGAGGAGGGCACCTGCTGGCCAATTTGGTCGTCTGGCGGTGAACCCTCCTCCCCATCCCCGCGACCCTAGGCGACAAACCTTCCCAACGCGAGTAACCCCTCATTTTTCTTCCGGACCGACCCGCGTCTGCCACCCCGCCCAAGGTTCCGGACACCGGCACCCAACGCCACCGGCGGTACGCCCATCGGCCGCTCCGGTCACACCCCTCGGTGCGCCTTCATCGCACACGAGGTCTAGGCGCACAGGGACTTTAGCCTAACGGATCAAGGGGTGTGGACCCCCGGCGTTGCCATAACGGATCACCGGCGCGCCCCTCGTTGCCAACTATCACCAGTCCCCATGTTGCCCGTCCTCAGGACAGGATCACCAGGAAGCGCCAGACCAGTGCCCTTTCCCCAGGCGCCGCGGTCGGTGTTGTCTGGGAACGCGGTCGAGACCGCGCTCACAGCTGGCCCGCAGGCCGTTCCGTCCTACATAGCGACTCTACCTCGCGCGAATACCCCCTACTCTTCCCTGGGCCGCCCGGCATGACACACATGGCCTACCGGTATAAGCCTCATGGTTTCCCCCCGTCCCTACGCTATCTTGTCCACTCTTAGCCAGCGGTCCTCAGGTAGGGGCCTCCCCTCCGGCCGAAGCTGAAAGGTACTGCCGCCGAGCCTTCATCGGATTGCCGGATTCCCCCCACCACGACAAGGTGGTGGACACGGGGGGAACTAATGTTTTATTACCCTATATTATTTTTAATATTATTA
>NW_022639833.1:0-287 GCF_010583005.1 Odontomachus brunneus | reverse complement strand
TGAAAGGTACTGCCGCCGAGCCTTCATCGGATTGCCGGATTCCCCCCACCACGACAAGGTGGTGGACACGGGGGGAACTAATGTTTTATTACCCTATATTATTTTTAATATTATTACCAATGTTTTTATACAGGTACTAAATTTTTTGTGCAAAATTTTATTTTAACATTGTATTTTATTTTTTTGTTGTTGTTGCATAGGTTACTTACTTTCTTTCCTTAGGTTTTTTCTCGGCTATATTTTAGAGGTTAGACATTTGTCAATATAATTCAGTGCGAAGAGATTCA
>NW_022639832.1:85505-92494 GCF_010583005.1 Odontomachus brunneus | reverse complement strand
CCCCCTCGGAGGACCATGGGTTAGAACCCCTATATAATACCTACTTTGCTAAATAAATTCAATATTATGAACTACGCTTGGAGTCGTTTATATTATTCCTAAACCCATCCCGTCTCCGACTTAAAATCACAAAGAGGTTCCGACGGTTTCCGGGGCACGCGAGTTTTGGTGTCAATTCTTATATATCGCGTTTATCGAGGTGGTGCGGCGTTTTTCGCACCTGTCGCCCAACTTATAGTTTTTGTTTTGTGGCGTGAACCGGAGCCGATGGCAATTTGTCGACGCCACTGTCTGCCGTCGTTCGTGAGCTAGCCTCGAAAGACGTCGCAAATCATAAGACCGCGACTGTTCTCGTAAGACCGCGACCGTTCGCGTTTGCCTAGATTAAGTCCGCATATTTCTAGACTAAGCCTGCGTCCGCCTAGATTAAGTCCGCGTCCGTCCGTTCATGCCTATGTCCGTGTCCGTGTAAACCTGTATCCCCGACTGCGATCACTTTCGCACACTCGTAGAACAACGCGGCCGCTTGCGACCGATAGTAGTAAGACCGCGACCGTCCATGTCCGCTTAGATTAAGTCCGCGTCCGTTCACGCCTATGTCCGCGACCACTCGCGCCGCCGTTGCGAGGCTTCGTTTTTACGCCGCACCTGTATATCTGTACGTGGAGAGTTCTTAATAAAAACGCTTTGTTTGTTTAATTCAGCGGAGTGAAAATTATTCCTTTCTCCCGGTCAAGCGATTCGCGGACACCGGCGAGCCATCTACGGCCTTTAGAAATCCTCGAGCGTGACGAGCCAACGCACCCTCAACACGCGATTCGTTACATAAATTGGCACACGAACAGGGACCCGAGGAGAAAGAATATTGTCATTTCCTGCGACGGTCATGTCGGCGTGGATCTATAAGCGCAAGAAGGACTGTAGCCCTCCTCGATAAACTCTGAATCGACTCCGACGGGACCCTCGAAGACCTGCCGAAACCGCATTTTACGCCACCCACCCGGAGGTGGCAGAAGAATCAATCGCTGCGACCGCACCATCTGACCCGGGCCCGTTCACCCCACTCTCGGTAATGACTCTGGACGCAGCGACGATTCTGTCTCAAGTCAGAAAATGGGACTGCGTCTTTGACGACCGGGACCTGCTCGCGTTCCTCGAGCGACTGACCGAGTTGGGCGAGGAGTATGGATACCCTGGCGAATGCTTGCTTCGCGGCCTACCCGAGCTGTTGAAGTGAGAGAGTCTTCTCTGGTACCGTAACAACAGGGATTAGTGGGGCAGCTGGGTCGAGTTCGAAAACGCCTTTAAACGACAATACCTGCCGTCCCGGTACCAAACACAGATGCGCCGGGACGTAATGAGCCGCTTGTAGTGGCCGGACGAGGGGTACCAACGGTATGAAACCACGCTCGTCACGATGATGAGAAGAGCCGGCATCTTCCACACTGTGGATCGACTCCTGCAGTTGTATGACAACATGCTATCCGAGTACAAGCTCTAGATTCGGTTGGACGACCTAGAGTCACCAGAAGACTTGTGAAGTCGGGCGTTGGAATATGAGGCCGTGAAGGAAGCCTGCCGGCGCCAACTACCCAAGACGACTGCCCAACCACCGCGGTGACACGCCGATCGATGGTGGCTGCCACCACCCTGACCGGGAGCAATAAAGCTGGCGCTGTAAACAGCGGGGCCATACGCGCAGCTAGTGCCAGCCGCCCGCCAGGAGGTTCTGCTCTTAGTGCGGCAGAGATGGGGTGCTCACCCGGCAATGCCACCCACTACCGGAAAATGGGGCCAGAGCCGAGACCGCACAGACTGACTCTCGACCTTAAGCTCAACCCCGCTCACCTTCACCCCACCTCATAAACGAGGTAAACCGTCGTCGGGTGCAGGCTTTGCTGGACACCAAGTCTGAAGTGTCCTGCATCAGCCGGAAGATGCTACGAACGATCGCACCCGGCCGGTCACTGACCCCTGGAAGCTAGACAAAGATTCGCTTCGCTAACCGAGAGGTCGCCGTTATTCAGGGGACCGTTTGGTTGCCTCTGCGGATGGGCTCACGCCACTGGCACCACCACTACCATATCATGGAAGAACAGCTTCCACGCTGTGCTGACTGGCGTCCGTTTGCAGCACGAACGTCTTCGTAAAGTCCGGGCAGGCGAGCACCGGCATGGATACCAACGCCTCTTGTAAGGTGCGGAAAACGTCGGCCTCGGTCTTCCCTCACGTCCATTTGACTCCCTTTCGTATCAGCCGGGTGAGCGGGCTAGCGAGCCGGGCGAAGTCCTCGACGAAACGCCGGTACCATGAAGCGAGTCCCAGGAATTGGCGGACTTGGCGTACGGTGTGCGGTGGTGGACATTCCGTTATCGCGCTCATCTTGTTGGGATCTGTGTGGAGTCCTTCGTGGTCGATAACGTGTCTGAGGTAGCGCAATTATCATACGCAGAACCGACATTTTTCCGTGTTGATGCGGAGTTTTGCAGCGCGAAGTCGTTGGAACACTTCTCGGAGCCAAGTAAGGTGCTTTTCGAAGGTGCGGCTCAGTACGATGATATTGTCTAGATAGACAAACACATATGGCTCGAGAGCGGGGACGAGTACGTGGTCAATGAGCCGCTGAAATGTTACCGGGGCCGAATGCAGACCGAAAGGCATCACGGTGAACTGCATAAGGCCCCGTCCGGGGACCGTGAAGGCTGTCAGCGGCTTACTGGCGGGGTTGAGCGGGGTCTGCCAATAATCGCTCTTAAAGTCTAGGGTGGACAGATACCGAGCCCCCCGTAGTTTGTCAAACGTGGCAGTGATGTGCGGCAGCGGGTACGCGTCCTTTCGTGTCACGGCGTTCAAACGACGAAAGTTGATACAGAATCGGCGTCCGCCGTCTCGCTTCCGCACCACCACCACGAAAAAGCTCCAAGCGCTGGTCAATGGCTCGATGATGCTCGGCCTCCATTCCGGTCACTTCTTCGTCGATAACGGCCTGCATCGCCGAATTGCGGAGGCGATACCGTTGTTTAATCGGCCGGTCGTCGGTGAGGTGGGTGCGGTGGATCGCGAGTGTGGGCGGCCCCCGCACTCGGCTGAACGCGGCAAACTCGTTCTCCAAGAATGTGTGGAGCCGCTCTTCTTCGCTTGGTGTGCTGGTTGCCAGGCCCGTGGCCATGTGGCAGGCAGCCGGGCTAGAAGGCTGTCTCGAATATAGTGGTACCAAGGTGTTCCGGACGGAACGAGTATGTCTGTGCGGAGCGTGTACGACGGGCGGCCAGACCCTAGGCACCGCCTGACTCGCAGTCGCCGGTTCACACCATCGCCGCGACGCGGTGCTCGCGGTTAAATTTTGGTTAGGCGCCTATATAAGGTGCCACGTGAGACTCCTCGAGGCCTTTTGATTGCCGGTGCGCATCAGGTCACTGCCTTAGCGAGATATTCTTTTGGAACTCCACCTAGCTCGATATCACTTTTAGCGTGTGTTTGCACGTTAGGTCATTGCCTTTAGAGTGTCTGAGACACTTTTTTGGTACGAAGTAATTTGGTAACTCCAAGAATCTCCACCTTCTCGATACGATCGGCGTTTGAGAGAAAGGTTCGCGCGACCATTCCGGATTACCTCGAAGCCTCCACCACGGTGGACGCTTCCCTTCGCGATCTCTCCCGTATTGCAGATACCGGATATCAGTTCGACAGAACGCGTTACTGTTGGGCTCACGATTCCGCGCGAGTCTCCGTTCTCTTCTAGAACTCCTCCGCTGCCAGGGACGCACCTCTCACGAGAGCCACGCTCGCGGCCAGGGACGCCGCTCTCACGCAAGCCACGGTCGCTATTGCTACGCTGCCAGAAACGCAGCTTTCACGAGAGCCACGCTCGCTATTGCTCCGCTGCCAGGGACACAGCTCTCATGCGAGTCACGTTCGTCACTATGTCTACTCAGGACTTAGTCGTTGCCAGAGACGCAGCGCTCACGCGAACCACGCTCGTCGGTAAGTTGACTCAAGACTTATATGTCGTCGCCTACGCGATTTAGCACGCGAGTTACACTTGCTTCTAAGCCCCAGCTAGACTTAGCATTAGCCGCACACGCGGCATTATTGACGCGGCATTAGCCACGCTCACTTATAAGTCAACGCGAGATTTATACGCCGTCGCTTACGCGACTCAACACGCGAGTTCCACTCGCTTCTAAGTCCCTACGAGACTTAGCCTTCGTCGTATGCGCGACTGTTCAGGCGAGTTCAGCTCGCCTGCATATCGCATCAGAACTTAGCCTCTGTCGCACCAGTGACACACCGAGCTGAATCTTATTCAGACTTGACTTCACCGCTCACAAGAGGAGACGAGTCACCGTCTCCATACTTTGAGTGTATACAATCTTCCGAAAGGGGGATTACTTCCCAGCTCGGAGGCGCCGGGCAACTGCACGCGTGTCCTAAGCAGGACCACGCCGTGCTCTTGCACGCAAGAACACACTTACGATCTCCTCACAACATCTCACGAAGCTCCTGGACAGGAGAGCACGATCATATACTCGCGTAACAAACGGTAGCAGCCGACGGTGGTTCGACAGCAATACAAACCGGCCGCTCAACACCCAGGGCTGTTTGAAACACAAGGGAATTCCTAATTTTTCCCGCAGGTCCAGTCCGATGAGGACGTCCGTGGCTATTCTTACGCAGCACCACGAAGACGACGAACGCGTCATTGTTTACACGAGTCGCGTCCTCAGCCGAGAAAAACTATAGTGCAACCGAGCTCGAGTGCCTCGCAGTCGTCTGGGGCGTACGACATATGCGGTGCTACCTCGAAGGATACCGGTTCACTGTAGTTATAGATCACCAGTCGTTGCGTTGGCTACAGCAGCTGGAGATGCCCACGGGTCGCTTGGCTCGCTGGTTGTTCGACCTCCAGCAGCACGATTTCGAAGTGCGCTATCGGCCCGGGGCAGCCAATAGAGTCGCGGATGCCTTGTCGCGGCAGCCAACCGTCAGCATCATCCGGGCCGTCGACCCTGGCGACTGGTATCACCGGATTTGAGCCGCCGTTAAGAAACAACCCGAAGTCTATCCGGACTATGCTCTGAGAGAAGGGCACCTGTGGCACCACCGATTAATAACCTCGACTTCCACGAGGCACCGGCCGACACGCAATGGAAAGCGTGCGTACCACGGAACCAGCGCGACAAAGTTATTCGTCAGGGTCACGATGTACTAACAGCGGGACACCTAGGCGTCGCCAAGATGATTAGCCGCTTGGCGCGCACCCACTACTGACCAGGCATGTTCCGGAATATCGCTTAGTACGTGCGCAATTGCCCTAATTGCCTGGCCAACAAGTCGCTGTAGCAGGCACCGGCAGGAACACTGCACGCTCGTTCCATCGACGGTCCGTGGGAGCAGGCGTGATGGGGCCGCTCTACCGACGAGCACACCAGCCTGCTGGTGCTGCAGGACCATTTCACGAAGTGGGTAGAGATACAACCCCTTCGCAGCGCCACCACCAAAGCCGCCATTAAGGCTCTGACGGACTGCCTGCTCTACCGACACGGGTATCCGCGCCTGTTGATAACCGACAACGGGCGACAATTCAGAGCCCGCGAATTTGCGGAGCTGCTTCAGTCGTTTCGGGTGAGGCACCAGACGTCTCCGGTATATGCCCCCCATTGCAATCTGGTGAAGCGGGCTAACCGGACCATCAAGACGATGATCCGCCAGTACGTAGGGCGCGACACCGGATCTAGGACCGCCACCTGGGAGCGTTGCAGATCGCTATAAACACCGCGCAACAGACGTCCACGGGGTATTTTACCGTCTTCTTGAATCACAGTCACGAACTTCGAGCCCCAGGCTCCACGCCGCCTTTACAACCGTCGACCCCGATTGTCCCGGCCGTCCGCCAAAAAACCTTACGAGAAGCGTACGACGTGTCCGCATCAATCTCGCGCGGGCCTTCCAGCAGCAGGAATGGCGATATAAT
This sequence comes from Odontomachus brunneus, assembly GCF_010583005.1. Classification (NCBI taxonomy): domain Eukaryota; kingdom Metazoa; phylum Arthropoda; class Insecta; order Hymenoptera; family Formicidae; genus Odontomachus; species Odontomachus brunneus. The sequence goes on along the minus strand of NW_022639832.1, from coordinate 86,520 downwards.
CTGCCCGTGGAAGCCATAAACCGGAGAGCACGTGTGGAAGCGGGAGCACCCACTGTTCACCAAGGCCTCCCTCAGGGGCCATGGATGTGTGTAGATTCATGGTACGGGTATTGGCACTCCCGAGGTACCTGAGCCGATCATACCGTAATCCCTGTGTCATGTCTACAGGGACCGGGGGTCTTGGCTTAATCGCCCGGACCGTGAGGAAGTCCACCTCTATAAAAAAGGTAACCCCCAATTCCCAAGCTATGGTGCGCGGTGATGGGATGCATGGCTGGGGAGAAGACCAGCCATTAGCGACTGTCTCGAGATACCTGGTGCCCTCTCGAGTATGAAGCCTTCTCTCCGGCAAGGGTGTCACCCGGGGAGTGACCATTGTTCGTCCCGTTCTCGTGGGAACATTATGGAAATGAATTCTTTAAGAACAAAATTTAGACAAAACCCCAAAAAGAATAATGATGGTAATGATGATGATAGTGATCGTATGGAGGTGCTTGATGTTCCGACTCATTCTAAGAGGGGATCCTTGTCAAGTGGAATGAGTGAATGCAGTGATGGTGCTAAGTCGCAAAGCGGTAATCAGCCAAATCCTAAGAGACAGAGGAAGGAATCGGAATCTGATGCTGACAATGAGGGTGATGTTGAATGTGATGGTGATGATGATTTGACAAAGGTTCGTAGGATTAGTGAATCGCTGAGATGTTTCTTGTTGAATGAAATGAATAGAGTGTCTAAGAATGCTAGTGAGTTTATATTAAGGAAAGCTGCGGATTATGAATATGTTTTAAACCGTGTTGTCTGCAAAAATGAGAGATTGAAAGGTAATTTAGAGATGTATAAAACTCAGGATATGAGGGTAATGGGTAAGAATACTATTGATGGTTGTACGGGAGCGAAACCGATGAAGGATAGTGTGACATCTGCGAGGAAGAATATTAGCTATGCGGTGGTGGTTAAGAGTGGGTGTACGGATGTTAAGATGACTAGTGATCAAATAAAGGAGCGGGTTCTACAA
>NW_022639832.1:84387-85495 GCF_010583005.1 Odontomachus brunneus | reverse complement strand
GTTCGTAGGATTAGTGAATCGCTGAGATGTTTCTTGTTGAATGAAATGAATAGAGTGTCTAAGAATGCTAGTGAGTTTATATTAAGGAAAGCTGCGGATTATGAATATGTTTTAAACCGTGTTGTCTGCAAAAATGAGAGATTGAAAGGTAATTTAGAGATGTATAAAACTCAGGATATGAGGGTAATGGGTAAGAATACTATTGATGGTTGTACGGGAGCGAAACCGATGAAGGATAGTGTGACATCTGCGAGGAAGAATATTAGCTATGCGGTGGTGGTTAAGAGTGGGTGTACGGATGTTAAGATGACTAGTGATCAAATAAAGGAGCGGGTTCTACAACGCGTTAAGCCGAACCTCAATATAAGGGTCAGGGCAGTGCGTAAAACAAGAAATGATGGAATTGCTATTGAGACTGTGAGCGAAGAGGAAAGAGGCATGCTTAAGGAGTGTAAGGCGTTCCAGGATGCTGGGCTAAGGGTTGAGCTACCGAGAAGAGTTGGCCCGAAGTTGATTGTTTATGATGTCCCCAATGAAATGACGGAGAATTTGTTTATGAATGAGATGTATGAAAGGAACCTAAAGGATGTTGTGAGTGAAAATGTGTTCAGAGAGAGAGTGAGGATTGTTAGTAGAAATGGTAAGAGAGGAGACCGATTTGGGAATGTAATAGTAGAAGTTAATGTGAAGATTCATGATGCATTGGTAAATGGTGGTAGAATATATGTGTGTTGGGATGCGTTCAGATTGCGATCCTTTATGAGTATTCCTAGATGTTTTGCTTGTTATGGATATGGACATATGATTAGGGAATGTAAAAGTGGAAAGTTATGCAGGAAATGTGGTGAAAAGGACCATGTCATGAGGGATTGTGGGAATCAGGAATGTTGTGTGAATTGCAGAATGAAACGGTTGCCCTCGGACCACTCGATTTTGTCTGTGCAGTGCCCTGAGTATCTGCGTGCGGTGGAGAGATCGAAGATGAGAATTAGCAATGACTGATAGTAGGCTAAAAATTGTGCAGTTGAATTGTCAAGGTGTTTATAGGGCTATGTGTGATCTGGGGGTTACTATGTGTGATGAAATGGTGAGCTTGGCTCTCTTGCAA
>NW_022639832.1:84105-84377 GCF_010583005.1 Odontomachus brunneus | reverse complement strand
CGCTCAGCAATAGAAAATATTCTATTGCTGAGAAAGTATCGTAGTTACGATACAGTATCGCGTTTAGACGGATCAGCTGTATTTACTTTCAGCGAAGCAGCCGTCACAAGAAACCCGGCAGGAAAAAACGGAAGAGTCGGGAGAGACAACCAAGCGAACTCCCGCCGTCAACAATGTACCGAAACGGAAAGTGTCTCGAGACCATCCTATCGAAAATTGCCGACTCTCGACGATCGACTACCTCAGGACAAGGGGGGTAGCGACGAGGGAAA
>NW_022639832.1:77900-84095 GCF_010583005.1 Odontomachus brunneus | reverse complement strand
AGACCAACCATCTGCTCCGATTGTAATTGTACCGCGTCTCGTATCGTCGTGTCTCGTCCGCGGAGTGGTCGCGCGGATAAAGAGGGCTCGCCCGAGGAGAGTGTCCTCGGGCTTATTGTACCGTTTCGCGTAAAGTATCGTCTCGCGAACTATATTCTCTCGCGTGTATTAACGATCGGGACGAAAGAGAGTCCCCGAATAAACTTCTTCTTGTTACCGTTACCGAGTTTAGTGATTTCGCCTCCTAACCCATCCCGTCTCCGACTTAAAATAAAACGAGCTACCGGTCCCGACGGTTCCGGGACGCGCATCTTTTGTGATTCTCAGTTATTATCGCGTTTATGGAGGTGGTGCGGCCTTTCCATACCTGGCGCCCAACTCTCGCGAGAATCTTTGTGGCGTGTTCGGGAGCCGACGGTAATTTGACGACGAGGCGAACAGGCGACTGTTTGCCGTCGCTCGCGATAAGTTCCGCTCGCGAGTATCGTCGCACTGTCTATGCGGATATGGTGCAGGTGCAAGCTGGTGGGACACAATTGACAGATTTTGCTGATTTGCTCTTAAAGGATAAAATCCGTGTAATGAATGAATGGATGGCGGAGGTAAATGATTCCTATCTGGGTAAACCAGGTTTGATGACTATAGGGAAAGTGAAGTGGTGGACTGATGAACTGATGGGGATACGCAAAAGGGTGAGATGTTTAAAACGGAAATGGCAAAGAATGAGGAAACACTCGGATAATAAGGAGGACAAGTACTTGAAGGAGTTTCAGTGTGAGCTACGTAAGTATAAAACCAGGATTAAAGATGTGAAGGATGCTCACTGGAGGAAATTTGTGAGTGATAAGGGGAATCAGGATCCATGGGGTGATGTATACAAGATATGTAGGGGAAGGAGGAACAGGGGTGTGGTGAGTGCTGTTATGGATGATGGGAGGATGACTGTAGGGTGGCAGGATACGATGAATGTGATACTTAGCGAGTTCTTTTCTGAAGATGAGGGTGGAGTGGAAAGGAATCGGGAGGAATTTTGCTCGGTGACTAGGGAGTTTGAATGGGAGGAAATTACGAATGCCGTGAAGGGAATGAGGATTGGGAAATCTCCGGGACTTGATGGAGTGACAGCAGAAATGATGATTGGTGTGTGGAGAGCAATACCACTCTTTGTTAAGAATATACTCGATGAGTGCCTAAGAGTAGGATGTTTCCCAGAAGAGTGGAAGATGGGTAGAGTTGTTATTATACTTAAATCCCCCGATAAGATCAGAACTGATGTAAGGTTTTACAGACCGATCTGCCTGCTGCCGACTATGGGCAAGGTGCTTGAGAGGCTCTTGGTAGTTCGGTTGTTGGCCAAGTTAACGGCGAGTGTTGGAGTAAGCGATCGACAATATGGTTTCAGAGCTGGACGTTGTATGGAGGATGCTTGGATGGAAGCTAAGAGATCTGTCATGGAGTCGTCTAAGAAATATGTGCTTGGTATCTTTGTTGATTTTCAGGGAGCTTTTGATAATTTGGAGTGGAGACATGTTATATCGAAATTGAGGCAAATTGGGTGTGAGAAGATAAATCTATGGAAAAGTTATTTTGACGAAAGGAAAGTGTGTGTAACTAGTGCAGATGATATAATATGGAGAAGAGTGACTAAGGGGTGCCCGCAGGGCTCGGTATGTGGTCCGGTAATATGGAACATGATGGTTGACGACCTGTTAAATAAGCTAGTGAGTGACGGATGTATGGTGGTAGCATATGCGGATGATCTGCTGTTGATTGTGGAAGGAATGAGTCGTAGTGACATTGAGAGATTGGGAACTAGATGGATGGGAATTGTCACTGATTGGGGTAGAAGTGTCGGTGTTCCGGTGTCAGAAAGGAAGACAGTCTCCATGCTGCTGAAAGGAGGATTAGCAGTTAACAGATGTCCTAATATCAGGGTTAACGGCCGTATGTTGCGATATGTGAGGGAGGTGACATATTTGGGTGTGAAAATGGGAGATAGAATGAATTTTAGGATACACATTGAAAGTTTAAAAGGGAAATTGATGAATACTGTAGCTGCTTTTAAACGAGTGTTGAGGAAGGATTGGGGCTTGGGTAGGACAGCCTTTAGGATAATTTATAAGGGATTGTTGATGGCATGCGTGATGTACGGTGCTAGTGTATGGAGTGACGTTATGAAGTATGGTTATGGTAGGCAAGCCATGAATAGATGCGAGAGAGTGGCTCTTTATGCTGGTTTGAGGGTCTGCAGAACAGTGTCGACGGAGGCAATGCAGGTGTTAATGGGGGAATTGCCTTGGGCATTCGTGGCAGTTAAACGAGCATGCATGTACAAAATAAGTAGAGGGCTGCAGCTGAACGAGGATGAACCCATTGTGAATGAATTTGTGCACGGTAAAAGCATGCGAGAGATAGAGAGTGAAATTGTAAGAGTACTTTTTGACAGATGGCAATAGGTTTGGGAAACTACTGGGAAAGGTAGGGTTACTCATGTGTGGATTAAGGATGTTAGGATGGTGAGGGGATGGGATTGGTTTGATCCTGGATTGGCACTGGGTTACCTGCTAACGGGTCATGGGAGCTTAAATGAATTCCTGTTCAGGCGTATGTTGGCGTCACGAGCTGAGTGTGAATGTGGAATGATTGAGGATTGGGTGCATGTGCAGAGTAAGTGTGCTTGGTATGAGGATATACGAGATTTGGATGCTATGGGTGTAATAGTGTGTGAGAATGGAAATGTGAATGTGGAAAATGTACTTAATGATAAGATAAGGTATACATTAGTGAATGATTTTGCGAGAAGAGTGTTTGAGAGGAGGAAGCGTTTGTGTGGAGGATGTTAGTATGTCCAGGTGTCTCGCCGCGCAGGGGGGATACCGCAGGTCAAAAACATGCGTGTTGATTCCTGTATGGATCCCTTGGAGAGTAGCGACTTCACGCACCCGAAGCGCTTGCTGACCAGTGCAGAGAGCTGCAGGCTTCTCAACTGGTAGTAGACACTCTCTACGAAGATCCCACCAGTGATTATGACTGGTACCGCGGGGGCCGGTGCCCACGGGGTTGTCCCCGTCCCGGTCATTGGGTAGGACCATCGCGGGGCAGTGGTTCAATGGCCGAATGCTGGCTAGGGATGTAGTTCTCGGTTGGTGAGCTGCATACCATCAGCTCGGGAACCAGCCTGCTTAGCTGGTAGAGCGTGGAAAGTCGCTCGCCGCAACCAGTCGGATTTCACTGGGACCTGCATTCCGTGGAATTATACTGGTAGTGCAAGTTTGACTTGCACGCGATTATTATGCGTAACATAATACGTCGTCCATTGGGATCGTGTGGGTATGCTCTCGGAGCGGGAACCGCACGGTAAATATTGAAACAATGATATTCACCAAGGCCGACGCCTATGCCGCGAAGCTGGCGCCGCGGCATCTCGGGCCGCTAACTATCCGACGCCTCGTCTCCCCCGTCATCGCGGACTTGCAGGACGAAGCGGGGAGGTAGTACCGACATGTACACGTGCAGGACCTTAAGCCAACATCCGCGAACCACGTGCTCGCGGAGCAATGATCGGCGCGCGAAGCAGCGGCCGCGTCGCCTAGCAATGCGAAATCAACAACTTGCGGGTATAAAACAAGATCCTGCAACCGCGACGAGTACAACAGTTCCGGAGTTCGAAATGGACAGACGCGAACAAAGATCGCAGCAGCTTTTGGTCGACTGGCAATGAGCGAAGACGAGGAACAAGACGTGCCGGCGCATCCGACACATCGACCGGTGCCCACCATCGACACAAAGATGCAGCGCTCCGACCTAGACAACCGTCGGAAGCAGGAGTGGCTGACCAGCCCGCCACCGCTGTGACCACCAGGGAAGCGAGAGCCTCTCCATTGCTCGGGCCAGCGGCGAGTAACCCCGCTCGTGCCATCATCAACAAGGAGGATGGAGCACCAGCTGCGCGTCCACGCGAACCGCCACCGCCAACACCTGCGGCGCAAACAAAAAACGCGGCCGAGCAACCGCCGCCGCGCCAGGAGGCGACCAAACCGCCGTCGCCAGGGGGTCCGACACCGCTACCGACACTGTTTCCGCAGTCGGCCCCCAGAAAGAGGCCTGCCGAGAATTTGGCCCGGAAAGATCCGCCACCGCGGTCACAGATCACACAGGCACCACGACCGCCGCTACAGCCGGACGAGCTACATCCGCCGGCCCAGGTACCGGAAGGGCCCTAGCTACTGCCCCCGATCCGGGTCGAGCTTGCTCCGGGTGAGTACCATGAGGTTCAATTTTTCGCAGCTCACGTGGGCCGGAAATACCATCTTCGGGTCCCGGGCGGAAAATGGTTCCTCAGGTTCAATCGAGGGGGACGAGTAAGATCCTGGCGCTTCGTCCTCGGTTGAATTCCGCGCTTCCCGAGGAGGAGGAAAGTGTAACAAAGCATTACTGAGCCCGTGCCTGAGGGTTCATCCACACCGGCACGACAGAACATCCGTCAGATCGGTGTACACGGCGCTTAGCGCCACTTTAATGGCCACGCGGCCTTTCACTCACCCGCACGTGATCCGACGCCGCAGCGCCCTGGGTGGGGGCAGCACGACGCGGGTCCGTGCGGGTATAAAAGCCGAGCGCACGAGACACTCGGCACCATTCCCGTCGCTGCGGCCGCAACAGCCACAGCGACTTCCGAAGGTGTACTCGACTCTGACGCCGTGCTCTCGCGGCATTCCGAATTCCGCATCTCGAAAGTGTGCTCGCCTTTCGACGCCATGCTTTCGCGGCATCCTGACTGCGCTTCACGGAGGTGTGCTCGTCTCCGACGCCGTACTCTCGCGGCATCCCAACCCGATTGGGTGATTGCGGACTGCGAGGGATTGGGATTGTGTGCTCGCCGTCTCTGTCGATCGCTGCCGACTCCCCCAGTTTGCCTTCACCCAGATAATCATATGACCGCGATCGTTCGCGTTCGCCTAGATTAAGTTTGCGTCCGCTTAGACTAAGTCCGCGTCCGTCCGTTCATGCCTATATCCGCGTCCGCGTAAACCTGTATCCGCGACCGCGAACACTCTCACACACTCGTAGAACAACGCGACCGCTAGCGACCGATAGTAGTAAGACCGCGACCGTCCATATCCGCCTAGATTAAGTCCGCGTCCGTTCCCGCTTATGTCCGCGACCGCGTGAAACTGTATTCACGACCGCGACCACCCGCGCCGCCGTTGCGAGGCTCCGCCTTTACGCCGCGCCTGTATATCTGTACGTGGAGCGTTCTTAATAAAAACTGTTTTCTTGTTTAATTCAGCGGAGTGAAAATTATTACTTTCTCTTAGTCCAGCGATCACCGGACACCGGCAAGCCGTCTACGGCCTTTAGAAATTCTCGAGCGTGACGAGCCAGCGCGCCCTCAACACGCGACTCGTCACATGAGTTAGCGGCGATCTTATCGTTAAAGAAACATCTCGCTCAGCTATTAATGCATCGCGTTACTTGTAATATAATGAAAAATTTTTCATACATAATTATATAAAATTATATATAATTACTTATATTATATATAATATTTACTTATTAAATTATATATAATATTTACTTTATTATATATAGTTATATATGAAATTTGTCCATACATTTTAATATATCTTAGATAGCACAGAATGTCCTATGGATGTCCATTTTATGTTTATTTTACGTCCGCACATCTATGGACATGCAATGGACGTCCATAAGACATTTTGGACATAAATGTCTTAAGTATAAAATTTGACTAATAGGCATGTTGAGAATGCGCGCTATCAACGCTACATATCATTGACTGCATTCAGTAGGACACAACGGTTGCACAACTGTTTTATAATTTTCTGCTGAACGATACTTAACGCATTCAGTTTACACAGCAGCTTAAAACCGGTTTAGTAACAACCGTATTTAGTAAATTCTTGTATCCGATTAGTATATTCTTTTAGATTTAGAAATATATTCCAATCGGATTCAAGAGTTTACTAAATACGGTAGTTACTAATCCGGTTTTAAGTTGCCGTGTAAACTTAGTCATGTTTATTCAGCGGTCGTCATGTTTTTCAGCAAACTGAAAATACGCTGAATCCAAGCGCAACGTGTTGAGCAAGGTGGATACTTCCAGTGCTTTTAGTGAAGTACAATATATATATATATATATATATATATATATATATATATATATATATATAT
>NW_022639832.1:77500-77717 GCF_010583005.1 Odontomachus brunneus | reverse complement strand
GGCAGATTACTGTTCGTCGCGTGGCGACTGTAATCATTTCGCCGTCGGCTCACGGATTCGTGAGGCCGACACCGATAAGTTTCGCAGAACCGCTGGCCGCATCCGAAATTGCGTCCGAACAAGCCGAGCTCGTTGAATCATAAAGGAAACTCCGAGAGCTAAGGTCCCGTGTACGAGGACCGACGGCCGCACCGCATACACCGAACCGATTCTAATC
>NW_022639832.1:76866-77452 GCF_010583005.1 Odontomachus brunneus | reverse complement strand
TCACTCCGCCGTCGTTGCACGGATACGTGTCATCGACATTCGACTCTACTCCGCTCCGGCAGATTACTGTTCGTCGCGTGGCGACTGTAATCATTCCGCCGTCGGCTCACGGATTCGTGAGGCCGACACCGATAAGTTTCACAGTACCGCTGGCCGCATCCGAAATTGCGTCCGAACGAGCCGAGCTCGTTGAATCATAAAGGAAACTCCGAGAGCTAAGGTCCCGTGTACGAGGACCGACGGCCGCACCGCATACACCGAACCGATTCTAATCTCCGCGATAGGAGATCGAAGGGAAGCGCCACTAAGGCCATATCACGAGTGCAGCTACGCTGAAATTTCAACGACCGCGAACCTTATATGATTCCGAAACGCCGCTAACATCGCTGGGAAAAGTGTCCACCACACTTAAGAGACACGACGCCGAAAGAAACGTCAACAGAATAGACTCGTGAAGACGCGACACTGACGTCGTCCGCGTACCGCGCACCGCGCGTCACATCACACAAATCGACGTCTAAACAAACCTCTGTCAGGCGATACAAACAACCAAAACCAAAGGCGTCGACACGTATTGTTCGATATA
>NW_022639832.1:74156-76245 GCF_010583005.1 Odontomachus brunneus | reverse complement strand
GATATATATATATATATATATATATATATATATATATATATATATATATATATATATATATATATATATTGCGACGATATTTGCGAGGTTTGCGATGATTTGCGAGCGACGGCAGATAGTCGCCTATCCGTCGCGTCGGCAAATTGTCGTCGGTTCCGGTTCACGCCACCAAACTGAGAACGGTAGTTGAGCGCCAGGTGCGGAAAGGCGGCACCATCTCGATAAACGCGAGATACGATACTTTACACAAAATCCGCGTGTCCCGGGAACCGTCGGGACCGGTAGCTTCTGGGATTTTAAAGTCGGAGACGGGATGGAGACCATAGAAGGAGGAGGGCATACTAGGTGGTGGCGGGACGCCGTGCGTTCGAGATCTGCGTATCTTTTTCGTTCCAGAAAGAGAAAAATATCGAGAGCGCGGTCCTGCTAGGCCGGGACTCGAACCCGGGTCTTTCACTTGCCGGGCGACTATTCTAAACCACTGAGCTACCTGACGCTCCACGCTCACGACACTTTCCCCTTCCTAGATAACGCTCAGAGATGCCGTTCGGAAGCGACATCTCTGGCGCGATCCCTAGCGCACGGCGACTATAGAGAGAAACAATGTTACTGTACCAAATGATACAGCTGTCAGTCCCTCAAAGTCAAAGGTTGCTATCCTTTAAGACCTGCTGTCCATGTATGCCCGTCTTCACCGTTGCCCCTCCTCATCCGGTACAAATAATACCAATAAGCCCCGGGGTCGACACCAATTTGTCTAGGAAGGGCGAAAATGACTCTACGCGTGTTTAAGAGTAATTCGTTTATTCGCGGAACTCTCGCATGTCCCGGTAAGAAGCGCGGCAAGGTTCACAAAACAATCGTTAATCGCGATACGATAATGTGCTCACGACAATGAAAACCCCGAGGACGATCTCGGGTGAGCCTTATTGTGCGCGCGGCCACTCCGCGGACGGGACAACGATAAATGAGACGATAACGCGGACGCAACAAAAAAATACGGTACGTTCGACAAAACTCTGAGCAGATGAGAGGTCTTACAATAACTCGGCGGCTCCCTGGCGTTGGCGGCGGCGACGAAGACGTCGGCGGTCCTTTTTCGGGATCGGGATTGCGCTCTCCTCCCTCTCTCTCTTTCTCTCTCTCTCTCTCTCTCTCTCTCTCTCTCTCTCTCTCACGGCCTTCATTTCTTGCTGCGCTCTTTTCCACACCACTTTCTCTCTCCGTATCTCTCTTCCTCTCACTCGCTTTCTCCGTCTTTTCTTTCTTCCTCTCACTCTCTCGACACGCACGGTAAATTCTCGCTATTTGGCGGTATATCGTCCGATCACGACGACGATCGCGGTAAGGCTGGCAATCCGTCGGCTCCCGGAGGATCGCGTATCCTCGCGGATCCTCCTCCGTCGCTTCTCCTCTCGCCCTGCGAGGCTCGGCATTCGGGAATCGGCAATTTTCGGTGTTTCGGTCTCGAGACATTTCCTGTCTCGAGACACCGTTGCCGTTATGGATTTGCTCGTGATCTTCCATCGGCGCTCCCGTTTTTTCTGACTGAGTTTCTCGCAACAGCTGCGTACGCTGAAAATAAACACAGCTGACGGGCTCGCGTCTAATTGCGGTAACTGTGTGCTCGATACGGAATATTCTCAGCGTTATAATTTCGGTATCGCTGAGCGATCGAGACTTCTTGAATTTTCTAGCGATAATTTTGTCGAGAGCAATTCACCTGATTGAGAGCGATGAGCTGTCGGGCGATGCTCCTTCGTCCTTCGATGTCCTTCGCTTCGTTGGTCCCGGTGGCCGGCAAGGGAAGCCGAGGGGCACAAAGTTAGGGACGCGATAACCTTCGCATCTGCTCCGCTCGTAAAATCGCTTCCAATATTCGTCCTAGAGACTCTCACAAACAAAAATACGACGGGATGCGGTAACCGGTAATATTCGCGAAAAATCGTTCGCGACGCGATACGCGGGAAACATTTACCAAATCGGTACGGTTTTTTTTGGGACGGGCGCCTCCGAGGCTGCCACGTCACAATATATATATATATATATATATATATATATATATATATATATATATATATATATTAGG
>NW_022639832.1:71889-72067 GCF_010583005.1 Odontomachus brunneus | reverse complement strand
TTTTTTTAACTTGAGACTGCTAAATATCTCGAAAAATAAGCATTGTACGACAAAAATATTCCAAATAAATCCTCAATAGTTTCGAGGGCGCAATTCAATTCCACAAAAATTTTTCACCTTCCACCCTCCCTGGGGATGGGGCGGGGGGTAATTTTGAAATCTTAAATGGGAACTCCTA
>NW_022639832.1:71499-71879 GCF_010583005.1 Odontomachus brunneus | reverse complement strand
AACGTCCGATATCCAATAAAAGAATAGTTGGTAATTATTTAGTATAACGGACCCAGCTCCGATGATCTTGACCTTGACATATATGACAGAGGTCATCCTCCTGAGTGATCTTCTGAAGATTTTAGCCGGCGGTCATTGTTCGTTAAAAAGTTATTGAATAAAAAAGTTGCATAAAATGAGTATAATTTTTAGACACTGTATATACAGCAGCATCGAATTTGTAAGCTAGGAAGATGCGTTCTACACATACATATACACACACATACACACACACACACACACACACAGGCACACTGCTCGCCTGCACGCGCGCTCGTTTTATAAGTAGAATTCACATTTCTTTGACACAGTGTAGATAGAATTGTTTCAGCTTGCCTATG
>NW_022639832.1:71257-71424 GCF_010583005.1 Odontomachus brunneus | reverse complement strand
TATATAAGGTGTAGTAAAAAGAAATCCATTATTTTTCCAATAGATGGCTTTAGTAATGTGTATCTCGCGTTGTATAAGTGCGATCGGTTTACGCTAGATGGCGTTAGAAAGATAAGATTTCGTACTAAAAAAACTTCTCTGACAGTTTTGTGATTGTTTCACTCAGT
>NW_022639832.1:71042-71247 GCF_010583005.1 Odontomachus brunneus | reverse complement strand
TTAACGAGCAATATCGAATAATAACTACAATATCGAACGACTAGCGGGGGCCTGTGCCTCCCGCACCCCCTCTCAAAACTAACCCAACCTAACCTATCGTCACATTAATATTAAAGTTGAACACTTTAATAAACAATGACTGATGGTTAATGTGACGATAGGTAAGTTAGGTTAGTTTTGAGAGGGGGTGTGGGTGGCACAGCCC
>NW_022639832.1:70698-71032 GCF_010583005.1 Odontomachus brunneus | reverse complement strand
TATATAAGGTGTAGTAAAAAGAAATCCATTATTTTTCCAATAGATGGCTTTAGTAATGTGTATCTCGCGTTGTATAAGTGCGATCGGTTTACGCTAGATGGCGTTAGAAAGATAAGATTTCGTACTAAAAAAACTTCTCTGACAGTTTTGTGATTGTTTCACTCAGTTGTATTGTTTGAGCGCGCGTCAAAGATGGACACCAGCAAAGAGAAAATACGCCATATTTTACAGTTTTTCTTCGATAAAGGCGAAAACGCAAGCCAAGCGGCTGAAAATATGAATAGTGTTTATGATCCTGATACTGTAACAGCCAATCACACGCAATTTTGGTTTG
>NW_022639832.1:70559-70688 GCF_010583005.1 Odontomachus brunneus | reverse complement strand
GTTTTCTTCAAAGGGAATCCCCTATAATGACGCTACGTCGAAGAAAAGTACTTTTGTCGGAAATATGTTTTTTCGAATTATCGTAAATATCTATGATAATTTTTTATTCGTTTAACACTAAATTTTGAA
>NW_022639832.1:70396-70549 GCF_010583005.1 Odontomachus brunneus | reverse complement strand
AAAAATAATGGATTTCTTTTTATTACACCTTATATATATATATATATATATATATATATATATATATATATATATAAAGATATAATTTATAATGTTGTGGATACTATAAAAGTGCACGAACAATTAAAAATCAGTGTGTAAAATAATTTCATA
>NW_022639832.1:70194-70386 GCF_010583005.1 Odontomachus brunneus | reverse complement strand
AATCCCCTATAATGACGCTACGTCGAAGAAAAGTACTTTTGTCGGAAATATGTTTTTTCGAATTATCGTAAATATCTATGATAATTTTTTATTCGTTTAACACTAAATTTTGAAAGATCGTGAGTGGACCATTTGGAAATGACCACGTTGAAATGACGATTAAAACCTCTTGAATTTTTAATATCATCATTC
>NW_022639832.1:70073-70184 GCF_010583005.1 Odontomachus brunneus | reverse complement strand
ATAATGGAAATCGTCGAGTCCGACCGTCATGTAAGCACTGTTTCGATTTCTCAGGAGCTAAACATTGTACAAAAAACCGTTTGGAATCACTTGAATAAGGCTGGATACAAA
>NW_022639832.1:69850-70063 GCF_010583005.1 Odontomachus brunneus | reverse complement strand
AAAAAAATAGAAAGAAATTTAAAAAATTTTATATGTATCTTTTTAACGTTATAAGTGTATGAAATATAACATAGTTGAATCAGAAAAATGAATGTAGGACTATTTTACAGTTAATGTAATATAAAAATTTGTACAAAATTTTATATTACATTAACTGTAAAATAGTCCTACATGCATTTTTCTGATTCATCTATGTTATATTTCATATACTTA
>NW_022639832.1:69773-69840 GCF_010583005.1 Odontomachus brunneus | reverse complement strand
CTGGATACAAAAAGAAGCTCGATGTATGGGTGCCACACGAGTTAACGCAAAAAAATCTCATGAACCA
>NW_022639832.1:69694-69763 GCF_010583005.1 Odontomachus brunneus | reverse complement strand
AATTTTCGCCAAATGCAGCGCCATCTATCAGAAATAGAAAAAAAAAGTTCTGACAAAAGTTACGTGTTT
>NW_022639832.1:69340-69684 GCF_010583005.1 Odontomachus brunneus | reverse complement strand
TATATATATGTATGTATATACAGGGTGTCTCACACTCTTCTCCGGGCATTTTGTGGGGACGTAGAATGGGTTGATGTGAACATAAAAGTCATATACCAATTTGCGAAATTCGTAATAATAGTCGAGATATTAATTAAAAAAGATTAAGGAAAAACATAGCTGAATGGTTTTCCCGGCGTATTCTTTTTTGCTCAAAGAATAAAGGCTACTTCTTTTTTTAAAAAACTGTTGTAGTTCTTTCCCCCGCGCTCGCTAGTGTAACATTTTGGGGGCTTGTCCGGGATATATTAAAAAAAAAAAAAACATTCAATAGAGTTTGAGAAGCATTCGGGTCGGTCGCGTGT
>NW_022639832.1:69201-69330 GCF_010583005.1 Odontomachus brunneus | reverse complement strand
TGCAGCGGATGGTGACTGGTGATGAAAAGTGGGTCACTTACGACAACGTCAAGCGAAAACGGTCGTGGTCGAAACGCGATGAGCCGGCGCAAACGGTGGCCAAGTCAGGAAGGCTTTGCTGTGTGTTTT
>NW_022639832.1:68417-69191 GCF_010583005.1 Odontomachus brunneus | reverse complement strand
TGAACATAAAAGTCATATACCAATTTGCGAAATTCGTAATAATAGTCGAGATATTAATTAAAAAAGATTAAGGAAAAACATAGCTGAATGGTTTTCCCGGCGTATTCTTTTTTGCTCAAAGAATAAAGGCTACTTCTTTTTTTAAAAAACTGTTGTAGTTCTTTCCCCCGCGCTCGCTAGTGTAACATTTTGGGGGCTTGTCCGGGATATATTAAAAAAAAAAAAAACATTCAATAGAGTTTGAGAAGCATTCGGGTCGGTCGCGTGTGTTTTTTTTCGTGTGTGGTGAAAGAAAAAAGAAAAGGGAATGGTGTTGGTACATTCTCCAGTGAGGACTCGAAGTCAGGCAGCAGCTTTAGTGTCGACTTCCGCGGAAGAAGAGTCGCATTTTCCGGAACCGAAAGGGATATAAGAGTTAGGGTCTTCTTCGAGGGAAGCTGAACAGGATCTCCGAGCGTTGTTGCATGAGTTCGGGGAAATGCGAGAGGAAAGGACGCGGATGCGAGAAGAATTTTCAGAAGTACGTCGTCGGTGTGATGAGGAGTTGCAGCGTCGTCACTATTCTCAACTAAGTACCCCCAATAATATTTCGAATCGGGATGAAAGGGCGAATATGGTTTTCACGAGAGAAAATGTTTCGGGGGAGGCTGGGATGCATATAGGATTGGGATCGGTGGATTTCAATGTTTTTAATCGCATATAAAACTTCAAAACATAAAACAATGGGTTTTTTTTCACCAGCGGAGTTATATTTGGGACAGGATTTAAAATTAT
>NW_022639832.1:68123-68407 GCF_010583005.1 Odontomachus brunneus | reverse complement strand
CAATAGGAGAGGAATTGTGTTCCATCAGGACAACGCCGGGCCACACACATTGATAGTGACTCGCCAGAAGCTCCGGGAACTTGATTGGGAGGTTCTGCATCCACCTTATAGTCCGGACCTGGCACCAAATGATTACCACCTGTTCCTGTCTATGGCGAATGATTTTGCTGGTGAAAAATTCGCCTCAAGAGAAGCTTGTGAAAATCGACTGTCCCAGTTTCTATGAGAGAGGCATAATGGAATTACCTTCAAAATGGCAACAAGTTATCGAAAACGGTGCATAG
>NW_022639832.1:66809-68113 GCF_010583005.1 Odontomachus brunneus | reverse complement strand
GATTTATTACGTGGTTCTCCTCCTGTGACTAATTGTGTTGAGTTAGATGGAGATTATGTATTTAATTTGCGGAATAAGTTAAATCAAATTCATCAACATGTTAGGCAATTTATGACAATACGAAGCAATAGGGTGAAAGCTTTTTATGATCAAAAGGCAAGAAATTTATCTTTTGTTGAGGGCCAAAAAGTTTGGTTTATAATCCCCGTCGTTGTAAAGGAAGAGCTCTTAAATTGCAGAGTTTTTGGGAAGGTACGAAGTTATAAAAAAGATTAATGATGTTGTTTATTGTATTCGAAGATCCTTTAGACATAAAAATAAAATAGTTCATTTGGATAGATTAGCTTCTTATTATGAAAGGAATTAATTCTTTGATCTTTATTTGGAATTACATCTGAGCCTAGTTTTAAGAAAGTTTTAGTGATAAAGAATTAGCTTTTTTTATGTTTGCTTTAATTTTGTTGCAGTTGGTTATGTGAAAACAAGTTTTAGCCAAGAATCTTCAGCTTCAGTTTTAACATAGAAGTCCACTTTGCCTGCGGGTTTTTGGTTGCGGTTTTTCCTGCAGGCCTTCGCTTTAAGCGAAGGGTAAATACCAAGCTGGGGACTTGGGGTGATTTCCTTTAGGAAATCTTTGGGTCCGCAATAATCTTACCCCCTCCCCCTTGTCTGAAGATCCAAAGCGAAGAGGAAAGTAGCTGGGAAATTGGAAGACGACTCGATGGATCTTCTGCAAGGCTCTCACTGTTTCCTCAAATGGGAAGTAAAAGTTTCAAAGGATCTGCAGCAATAGCTGAGATCAGGACGAGAGAAGACTTCCCGGAAGACAGAGGACGAGGAGAGCAGGAAACAGAAAGCGACTTGCAGCAACTGAGGTCAGGACGAGGAAAAATTTCCCGAAAAATGGAGGAAGAGGGGCATGTTCGCCTAATTGTCGGGACGATAAAGAAGAAGAAAGAAGAAGGGGGGCAGTGTTGCGGGCGCATCGAGGCGCCGTATTCATGTCGGTCCTGAAATCCGCGACTTACAAGTAATCTTTAGCAACGGTCGGTGTGCTGTTTGTTTTGAGAGCTGAAGGGAGTCTCTTGACAGCTTCAGCAACGTGCGGACGTTTTGGCTAAGAGATAACAGTTTTCCCGGCGTATTCTTTTCTGCTCAAAAAATAAAGGCTACTTTTTTTTTTTAAAAACTGTTGTAGTTCTTTCCCCCGCGCTTGCGAGTGTAACTATATATATATATATATATATATATATATATATATATATATATATATATATATATATATATATATATATATATATATA
>NW_022639832.1:65016-66645 GCF_010583005.1 Odontomachus brunneus | reverse complement strand
TAAATGGAAACCCCCTTTTTTGACGTCGGCAATCGAAAGAGCGGGAAATTTTACATCCAAAAACATTATAAGGCCATAAATCGTGGTTGACTTTAAAGGTCATTCAAAGGTTATTTAATTTTGAGGACTGGATATCTTCGAAGAACGCAGTTGATGAAAATAGCTTACTTTAGTTATTTTGTTTAATTGCAATTAGTGGTGACCTCAAACTCGACCTTGTTGGTGTCCTTCAAGGTTATTTCAAGGTCAAATTTGTTTTTCTAAAAACCTCCTCATTTGTCGTCGGCAATTGAAAGAGCGGAAGGTTTCATACTTTTACTTTTAGCGTTACCCAGAAACAACGGCGGGGACGTAGTAAGGACTGTTTCCTTTGGGGTGCTTGCTTAACGTGAGTCCCCTTGCCTCTCACGATGGGGTGCTTTATTATCGTGAGCCCCCTTGCCTCTCACGTTGGGATGCTTTATTATCGTGAGTCCCCTTGCCTCTGATTTGTAAACGTAAAGCTAGTACAATTTGCCTTTATTACGCATACTTTTTTACAAATAACAAATGTCGGATTTTTATAAATAAAAATTCATAATCGTTAAATTTTCACGAATTTAACTAAAAAAGAAATGATAAAAATAACTAAAAATGAAATATTTGAAAGTTTTTACTAGCTATGCCAGTGTCAAAAAATATTTTGGAATTTTAACTCAACTGTAGATTAAAACTTGTTTATCGGAAAAATGCATTTACAACTTAAAGAAATTTAAATTTTCATTTGAAATTCCTACAATTAACTTTTAACATCCTTAACATGTAAAATATGTGAACAAACAAATTCTTTTAAACCGTAACACTAGACTGACAACTTACACAGCATACTTTATGTTATTTTTGAGCCACGTTTTTAATACATATTAAAAAAGTATTTTCTAACAAGTTTTTTACGTTGGATTTCATGTTAGATAATTTGTTTATGTCTGAAATGCTAGCTACCTATTCAAAATCAAAGAATAAGACATTATGTTAATTATTGAAGAGCAAAAAAAATTGAAAATAAAGCTGTAAAAAAGGGGTATAGAAACAATATTTTAAAAGCACCCCAAAGGGAACAGAAATTACTATGTCCCCGCCGTTGTTTCTGGATAACGCTAAAAGTAAAAGTATGAAAACTTCCGCTCTTTCAATTGCCGACGACAAATGAGGAGGTTTTTAGAAAAAAAAATTTGACCTTGAAATAACCTTGAAGGACACCAACAAGGTCGAGTTTGAGGTCACCACTAATTGCAATTAAACAAAATAACTAAAGTAAGCTATTTTCATCAACTGCGTTCTTCGAAGATATCCAGTCCTCAAAATTAAATAACCTTTGAATGACCTTCAAGGTCAACCACGATTTATAGCCTTATAATGTTTTTGGACGTAAAATTTCCCGCTCTTTCGATTGCCGACGTCAAAAAAGGCGGTTTCCATTTAAAAAAATTGAGCTGACCTTGAAATAACCTTCAAGGTCATCGTCAAGGTTGAATCCAAGGTCACCATTGAATTCCTCGTCAAAAGTTACTACAAGAGTGACCTTAACATTTTTCAAAAATAATTTACTTGGGAAATTATTCAGGTGTTTCCAGACTTTTTGGACACCCT
>NW_022639832.1:63987-64379 GCF_010583005.1 Odontomachus brunneus | reverse complement strand
AAAAATAATGAGAAGTTTGTTTTAAGACTAATTTCGCGTATTAACAATGAAAACGTGGTATTTTTATTGTTAATTTATTGCAGAATCGTAAGCATGGGTTCTCAGTAAGAGAAATCGAAGAAATTGAATTTCGTCGATTACAGCGCCATCTATCATGAATCGAGAAAAATGTTTCAGACAAATTGTATGTGTTTTTAGCCAAAGATTCCGAATATGCAATAAAAAATAAGGGTTCCCATTTAAGATTTAAAACTTGCCCCCCCTCACCGCCCAGGAGGAGGGGTGGGGGGGCTAATTTTAACGTCATTGTACGTCCCCCTCGAAATGATAAAATTTGGATTCCAAACATTTTTTCGTAGTGTGCTTATTTTTCGAGTTATTTGGCTGCCTAA
>NW_022639832.1:61625-63779 GCF_010583005.1 Odontomachus brunneus | reverse complement strand
AAAATCCCCATATTAGTACCCGTCAAATAGAACGAGAACTGGGAATCCCTCAAACTACGGCACATAGATTGTTACGATCAGTCAATTACCATCCGTATCATATTACTCTGGTACAGGAATTAAGTGAGGCCGACTACGTACTCAGAGTACAATTTTGTAAATGGGCTCTTGAGATGTTAGATCGGAATCCAGATTTTTTTAGTAATGTTTGTTTCAGTGATGAAGCAACATTCATCAGCAATGGTAGTCTCAATAGGCATAATTGCCACTATTGGTCACCAGAAAATCCACATTGGTATCGTGAGGTGCTTAATCAACATCGTTGGAGTTTAGTTGTATGGGTAGGCATTTGCAATGGCCAAGTCATTGGACCTCATTTTTTTGAACGTCCAATTAATAGTCCAATGTATTTAGAATTCCTCGAAAATGATTTGCCAGCATACCTAGAGAATGTTCCCCTTGCAGTTAGACTAAATTTATGGTATCAACAAAATGGTGCTCTTGCTCATTATGCTCATATTGTACGGATGTTTTTGAATCAAAGGTTCCCAAATCGGTGGATAGGGCGGGGTGGACCAGTTCTGTGGCCTCCGAGATCACCGGATTTGAACCCCCTTGATTTCTTTTTATGGGGATACGTTAAAGATGCAGTGTATAGTAAAGCTCCAACGACAAGATTGAATATGATGGAAAGAATAAGAAGAGCTTGTGAAGCTATAACTCCTTTAATGCTAGAAAATGTACAACGTAACTTTCGCTGTCGATTACTGTTATCCTTAGAAAATAATGGTGCACACTTTGAGCATCTCCTCCATGCGGAGAGAGCTGATAACAATGCAATCTTGCCTTAACTGGTTGGGTCACCACACGACCTTGCCTTCACTGGCTGGGTCACTACTTGACTTTGCCTTCACTGGCTGGGTCACTACTTGACTTTACCTTCACTGGCTGGGTCACTACTTGACCTTGCCTTCACTGGCTGGGTCACCACACGTTCAAGCACCCCGAATTGTGAGAGGCGAGGGGACTCACGTTAATCAAGCACCCCGAAGGGAAAAGAAAACTGCTACGTCCACGACGTTGTTCCTGGGTTACGCTAAAAGCAGTTTCTTGAGAAGTAATTAATGAGTAATAAAAAATAATGAGAAGTTTGTTTTAAGACTAATTTCGCGTATTAACAATGAAAACGTGGTATTTTTATTGTTAATTTATTGCAGAATCGTAAGCATGGGTTCTCAGTAAGAGAAATCGAAGAAATTGAATTTCGTCGATTACAGCGCCATCTATCATGAATCGAGAAAAATGTTTCAGACAAATTGTATGTGTTTTTAGCCAAAGATTCCGAATATGCAATAAAAAATAAGGGTTCCCATTTAAGATTTAAAACTTGCCCCCCCTCACCGCCCAGGAGGAGGGGTGGGGGGGCTAATTTTAACGTCATTGTACGTCCCCCTCGAAATGATAAAATTTGGATTCCAAACATTTTTTCGTAGTGTGCTTATTTTTCGAGTTATTTGGCTGCCTAAGTTAAAATGGGTCACCCTGTATATACAGGGTGTCTCAAACTCTCCTCCGGGCATTTTGTGGGGACGTAGAATGGGTTGATGTGAACATAAAAGTCCTATACCGTTTTGCGAAATTCGTAATAACAGTCGAGATATTAATTAAAAAAGATTAAGGAAAAACATACGCTGAATGGTTTTCCCGGCGTATTCTTTTCTGCTCAAAGAATAAAGGCTACTTCTTTTTTTAAAAAACTGTTGTAGTTCTTTCCCCCGCGCTCGCGAGTGTAACATTTTGGGGGCTCGTCCGGGATATATTAAAAAAAAAAAAAAACATTCAATAGAGTTTGAGAAGCATTCGGGTCGGTCACGTGTTTTTTTTATAGTATATTTTCTAATATATGAGCCGTATATGTTGAAAGTGATATATACAGGGTGTTCGGAAAGTACCGGGACGCCCGAATATCAGGAAAAATATAAGTTTTACAAAAAAATGTTTCAGACAAAAGTTGTGGCGTTTAAAAAGATGTATTTACTGATCACATCAGTTTGACCTTGGGTTGCGTAGCGAAGGTCAGGTCAAGGTCACATTAATTTTTTTAAATGGAACACCCCATTTTTCATTGCATATTCTTATAGCACATCTCGAGAG
>NW_022639832.1:57719-60650 GCF_010583005.1 Odontomachus brunneus | reverse complement strand
CCTGACCTTCGCTACGCAACCCAAGGTCAAACTGATGTGATCAGTAAATACATCTTTTTAAACGCCACAACTTTTGTCTGAAACATTTTTTTGTAAAACTTATATTTTTCCTGATATTCGGGCGTCCCGGTACTTTCCGAACACCATGTATATATAAAAGTTACACACACACATATATATATACACGAATATATATGTGTGTATGTATATATATATATATATACATACACACACATATATTCGTGTGTATATATATATATGTGCGTGTGTGTGTGTGTGTGTGTGTGTAACTTTTATATATATCACTTTCAACATATACGGCTTACATATTAGAGATAAAATATAACATTTATCTACGAAAATGTTTTTAACTTACCATAATCTCTATTGTCTACCCAAATAAAACGATAAGAAGCATTCACAATAGCTAGTAAAATAAGGCTAAAGTAACCTTTATAATTATGGAAAGCACTGCCTGAATTTAATGGAGCCTTAATTTGACAGTGCTTCCCATCTATTGCACCGATATAATTTGGAAATTGCCAAATATTATTAAAATCATCTGCAATTTTTATCCAGATCTTGTCCTCTTCTTGTGGATATTGAAGGTATATTGGCTGTAATATTTCTTGAATAGCATTGCATACTTCGGGAATAAATTTATACATAGTCGATTTTCCAATGCAAAAAAACCAGGATGTAGTGGCCACACTATCGCCATGAACAAGAAAACTATAAATAATATTGAAATTTGTAATACTTTTCAGGGAAAAAAAATATTTGTAAAAAAATGATATTTAAATTAATAAGCAAACTCTATAAAAATTAAAATTGTAAAATATAATTTATGAGCTAACTTCAATGTGGTAGTAATTCTAATTTTAGTTGGCAACGGCTGCCTTCGAATTCTTTTTTTGTAATTTTGGTTTTAATAGATTATGCAAATAATCAAACTGTTCTACAGGCATTCTTGTAAATTTAAAAAATTCTTCATGATCACTTATTTTAAAATATCTAAAACCTTTTTAATGAGCACCTAACTCATTTCTTATATTTGTGGATATGTGGGGTTTTATCCACCATCTTCTTATTGTTCTTCGTCATCTTCATAAAAGTATTTTTATTTTTAACAATTATATTACAATTAATAATATATTTAAACTCCTGATCGTTGTTAAATTATTCCTTTCTTAGTTTTACGATGCTTTGCTGATTTTAAATTCGTGCATACTGCCAACTGTGCGACACAATTGTAGAATAGTTGTCGCATTGACATCCGTTCAACGATATGCGACAAACGACTTGCGCCATCCGACAGCAATATATGACTTATTATAGAACAGGTTTAAATGAAAGAGAACTTTTCTGATCCTGAAAAGAATGTCGTTAACATATCTAAAATAAAACGGCACAGATACAGGAATCATACTAATAGCCTTTTCCTCTAAATCTTGCAACAGGCTTCCTCCCAAACTCCATAACAATGTTATTTACAAATTACAATGCAGTAGCTGTGAGGCCTCTTACGTTGGACAGACTAGCAGAAGACTCTCTACGCGCATTTCGGAACATAAGAGAATTCCTAAGAGATTTACCATTGAGTTGATGGCCGTCCAGGAACATCGATTAAATGAAGACCACGAATTTAATTGGGGACATGTTAAAATTCTGCATCAGGAACGCTTTTACCTTAAACGTCTGATTGCAGAAATGATTTTCATCAAACTGCAAAAACAAGGACTCAATTCGCAAAAGGACACCGAATATTTAGGCAACAGCTACTGTGGATTATTATGACGAATCTCTTTTGTCTCTTTCTCTTGCGTGTCTCGCTTTTGCTCGTTTTGACGTTTGTATATATAAGTCATTTGTTGTATTTATGCCTGAGTCTCGTTTTGGAATTACTGTCGACAATATCGTATCTGAATTATGGTTGGGCCCCTAAACTTTATCCCAGGTAATACATTAGGTATTTATCTTTTATTTATTTCTACTGTTTTTTACAGATTTCCATATTTTTATCAGACAATACGGTCGCTGCACCTTACTACGTGCTTCCACGTAGTAACCGTCTTGTTATGGATATAAACGCAATTGTCGACTTTAATTTTAAAAATTAACACCGTTTTTTAGACTCTGTACAATTCTTTTGAGACTTTTATTATTGTATAACTGAAGAGGGTTCATAATTGAACTGGAAGGTATGATAATTTATATATTTTTTGTAAAATAAATTTCATTATTTCTTAACATAAGGAAAGCATTGCTACCAAATTTGGTTACTTAGTATTACATCGCCTGTGCTTAAATTCCTAATTGCTTTTTTCTATCATTAATTGTAATTACTATCAGAATTCTTTCTTTTCTCTTTTATTTATTGCTATTATCCTTTGTTTCTCACATTCTATTTGATTCTTCCGTAACTTATATAATTCTCTCGCTCGCCGTGTCTTTTGCTATTTATTTTCCTGATTCTTGTTAGAACTAGAAGTTTGAGATTGCTGACTATAACAGAATAATATTTCTTGAGTACAATTTGTATGTGAATAATTATTACCTAAAGCATGTAAAATGATTTAGAAAATAATTATTAATCAAATTATACAGATCCAAAGAAATACAGACAAAATCATAATTATGCATATAAATGTAGCCAAGTAGTAAAATATTGTTGATCTTTCTTATTTAAGAGATTCTTTTTATAAAAGAAAAACTTAAGGAACTTAAAGAACGCGAAAGTTTCAAATATCAACATAAAGAACCTATTCAGATTTTCATCCTCATCAATACTGTGCTCAATGAAATTCCCAAAGTAGATGTTTGTATATGGTTAGTAGTTATAGGTAACGTTGAAAGTTCTGTACCTATGACTGCACTTGATTGAGATTGCTCTATTTTTTCTACATTAGACTTCTTATCTCACTAGATTTG
>NW_022639832.1:54497-57709 GCF_010583005.1 Odontomachus brunneus | reverse complement strand
ATTAAATAGTGAAATAATCGAATAGTGAGATAACAATGTCTAGATATAGCTTCCGGAATGGAGCCGTGTCTTGAATCAGCGATATGCCGACGTTTCGCAAACGTTACAGTTTGCATCATCAGGGCTGAGAACTCTGATACTGAGCTCCCTTGGGTAAAGGTAGTCCTTATATGCCCCCCTTCTCCCCTTTGTGTAGACCAGCTGATCAATTAAAATACGCTGATTGGCTGGATTCAAGCCTCGTCCCCTACTCCCTAAACACCATCTACACAAAGGGGAGGAGGGAGGCATATAAGGACTACCTTTACCCAAGGGAGCTCAGTATCAGAGTTCTCAGCCCTGATGATGCAAACTGTAACGTTTGCGAAACGTCGGCATATCGCTGATTCAAGACACGGCTCCATTCCGGAAGCTATATCTAGACATTCTTATCTCACTATTCGATTATTTCACTATTTAATTTATTAATAAATTTATTTTGTAATATCAATGGTACTAATGATGGCAGCAATGATGTTGATGGAATTGGTAACAACGATAATAGTCTCAAAAGAATTGTACAGAGTCTAAAAAACGGTGTTAATTTTTAAAATTAAAGTCGACAATTGCGTTTATATCCATAACAAGACGGTTACTACGTGGAAGCACGTAGTAAGGTGCAGCGACCGTATTGTCTGATAAAAATATGGAAATGTGTAAAAAACAGTAGAAATAAATAAAAGATAAATACCTAATGTATTACCTGGGATAAAGTTTAAAGGCCCAACCATAATTCAGATACGATATTGTCGACAGTAATTCCAAAACGAGACTTAGGCATAAATTCAACAAATGACTTATATATACAAACGTCAAAACGAGCAAAAGCGAGACACGCAAGAGAAAGAGACAAAAGAGATTCGTCATAATAACCCACAGTAGGTGTTGCCCAAATATTCGGTGTCCTTTTGCGAATTGAGTCCTTGTTTTTGCAGTTTGATGAAAATCATTTCTGCAATCAGACGTTTAAGGTAAAAGCGTTCCTGATGCAGAATTTTAACATGTCCCCAATTAAATTCGTGGTCTTCATTTAATCGATGTTCCTGGACGGCCATCAACTCAATGGTAAATCTCTTAGGAATTCTCTTATGTTCCGAAATGCGCGTAGAGAGTCTTCTGCTAGTCTGTCCAACGTAAGAGGCCTCACAGCTACTGCATTGTAATTTGTAAATAACATTGTTATGGAGTTCGGGAGGAAGCCTGTTGCAAGATTTAGAGGAAAAGGCTATTAGTATGATTCCTGTATCTGTGCCGTTTTATTTTAGATATGTTAACGACATTCTTTTCAGGATCAGAAAAGTTCTCTTTCATTTAAACCTGTTCTATAATAAGTCATATATTGCTGTCGGATGGCGCAAGTCGTTTGTCGCATATCGTTGAACGGATGTCAATGCGACAACTATTTTACAATTGTGTCGCACAGTCGGCAGTATGCACGAATTTAAAATCAGCAAAGCATCATAAAACTAAGAAATGTATAATTTAACAACGATCAGGAGTTTAAATATATTATTAATTGTAATAAAATTGTTAAAAATAAAAATACTTTTATGAAGATGACGAAGAACAATAAAAAGATGGTGGGTAAAATCCCACATATCCACAAATATAAGAAATGAGTTAGGTGCTCAGTAGGTAGGGTAGGCCGGTTCTAACCCATGGTCCTCCGAGGGGGGGGCTACCGCAGGGGATATGACGTCACCATTATGACGTCACCGCGGGCGGAGGGGGTACGACGTCACGGGGGATATGACGTCACCGTGGAGGTGGGGGTTATCATTGGTCGGTAATTTGGGGGGGGGCATACCGATGTTACCGACGGTCTGTAATTTTGCCGATATTATATAACATTTAATTACATAATTTTTACCAACATGTAATTACACAATACCGACGATCGGTAATTTATTACCGATATTATATACCAACATTTATTTTTTTACCAACATATATTTACATAATTTTTACCAGCATATTTACATAATACCAACGATCGGTAATTTATTACCGATATTATATACCAACATTTAATTACTTAATTTTTACCAGTACATATATATTTTTACATAATTTTTACTCTCATATTTACATAATATCGATGATTGGTAATTACCAATATTATATAATTTTTCTATCTGCTTTTGATAGATCATTTTACCGATCTGCGGCGGTTTTTTCGCGGCGGTTTTTCGCGGTCGTTTTTTGCGGCGGTTTTCGCGACGGATTTTGTGGCGATTTCCGCGGCGGATTTTGCACCGTCCACGCCGTTCGCGCCGCCCGCGCATTTCGCAGCGTGATTTTTGAGTCAGAGCTGCAAACTCTAATATTCTGCAAACGTATGCATTCGACAATTAGATGCGCAAGAAAAAGAATGTGACACATGATATTCTTATTACTAATGAGCACGTACACTGTGTCCCCGCGACAAGTGTTATACATCACTCGCTGCGCTCCATAAAAAGATCGAATAACATTTTAAGACTATTTGTGGTGTATCAAGAAAATATGGGAAAAGGTCTGATATACATAAACAGCAGATCTTGGGATTACAATTTATATATTTTGAAAGTGTTACATGACAGATGTAACACTTAGATTATTTGTTCAATACTTCATACATAATATCATTCATTGCGCACGCCAATAGCTCACAATCGATGAGTGAACCACCGTCAAAGTCCCCGCTATTGCGTATCGTCGATATAGCTTTATCCGTTTTGGTAATATTCTTCTCTCGAAGAATTTTTACAAAATTTCTACATTTTGTATTAACAATGTGTGTATTTTCATATAACCATGAGTACATATGGTCAATGCAATGCTCGAGAGCAAATAAATGTTCCACTGTAGCTGGTTGCAAGTACATGCTGTTACCGGATAATGTGAGTTTTAAAAGTTTCTTGCCGTACATTGTGCACCATTCCACCGCCAAATCGCGAATCCATAGCGGAGAGGATGACACCTCGGTTGTTTGCAAAAGTTGTAAAATATCTTCACGTTTTGCCATCAATCCTCCCCAAATTGCCGAGTGTAAGGCCAATTGATTGCCACGATTGTCACCGAGGACTAGTTGCACTGTGGATACCAGTCCTACGCTGATCCCAATCTCCAAGTACTTAAAAGACGTTGACGTCAAGGCATATCTTCGCCCTAAAATATGGGCTGTACAACGA
>NW_022639832.1:53675-54070 GCF_010583005.1 Odontomachus brunneus | reverse complement strand
CTCACCTAATTTTCATCTACATCTACTGTACAAATACATTTGACCAAATCATTCAACCAATCTCTGATATGGCGCCGTAGATAACCGATCGAATACTCATATATCGATTGAGTGTTTCGCGCCATATTGCATCATCGAAAAAATCGATTTCCGATATTTATATCAAATGTGCAGTTTAAACGTATTCATATAAGATCTCTCTTGTGTATCACAATGCAGCATTTTTGTGCTGACACATTGATTTGCAATCGACAGTTAGTTGCATAGAAAATGTGAAACATGATATTATTATTACAAATGAACACGTGCGACAGTAAGATTCGCAAAAAATGTGAAACAAGATACTATTACGAAGGTCATAGAAGTATACATATTTTGCACATTTGCAATCCCTC
>NW_022639832.1:53245-53645 GCF_010583005.1 Odontomachus brunneus | reverse complement strand
GAGAGAGAGAGAGAGACTGATGATATATAAATTCAAAGTCGTACTACGCCAACATGCACAGTAGCATTTGTAAATCTAGTGTGCACTTCGTAAAAGAAATGGAAGATTTTGCGCAAATCGAGCGAGAATTGCGGGAGCAGTCGGCTTGACTGAGTTCGCGAGACGAATACGACGCGTGGGTGCAAAAGTGTGACGAGTGCCTCGAGTTGTTGGAAGAACATAGTCGGGCTAAACGACTGCGATTATCGATCGGTATTAAACAGTCATTGATTGCTCCAATCGCGCAACTCGAGGGTTTAAAAAATATGTTGCGCACACGTTTCTTTCACGCGGATGCAGGACACAGCACAAGAGATGCAGGACTCGTTTGGCGCGAGGTCGATACCGCGTTCGATAACCG
>NW_022639832.1:52578-52843 GCF_010583005.1 Odontomachus brunneus | reverse complement strand
ATTGTTCCAATACGTCTCAGCGACGAAAAGAGGGAAAAGCATGTCAACTTGCTGCACATTTCGGATCCTCGAGATCACAACACGGGACACTTCGCCTGGATCAAAGACTCATCCAGGCTCGTGGGCTCGCAGTTGAGCAAAAAAGCTCATAAGAAATACATTTGCGACCGGTAAGTACATTTCACGAATTCATTGTATTAGAAGTATGCAATAAGGCGATAAAAATTGCAATGTTTGTAGGTGTCTGCACTACTTCCATTCCAAC
>NW_022639832.1:51838-52467 GCF_010583005.1 Odontomachus brunneus | reverse complement strand
TGCCATCATTCTGCCCAGCGAAGACAATAAATGGCTGAGTTTTAGCAATCACAGCAGGAAGGAGCGAGTTCCCTTTGTGATGTACGCCGACCTAGAGTGCACACTGGAAAAAAACGGTAAGGAATGGAGAGGATCGCAATTTGTACACATACCAACATCACAGGGTATTTAGTATAGCATTTTGTATACGTTGCTCGTACGACGATTCATTATCTGAATTTCAAAGTCGTCGTGATAGTGACTGCGTCTCATGGTTCGTCGGGCAACTCGAAGAAATAGCACACCGCGTAAAAGTATATTATCATCCAATGTCCCCATGGAAATATTGTCGAAAGAACAGTGGGTGACATTTCGCAACGCAACACAATGTCACGTGTGTGAGAAACCATTCACAGCAGAGGATACGCGCGTACGCGATCATTGTCACTTCACCGGTCGCTATCGAGGTTCAGCGCATTCAAATTGCAAGTTAAATTACAAAAATTCATATTACATTCCAATCGTTTTTCACAATTTATCCGGCTACGATTCACATTTCATCATTAAGGAAATAGCAAATGCATTTGAAGGTTCAATCGATGTGCTACCAAACAAATAACAAAAGAAAAATATATTTCACTTACAAAAAA
>NW_022639832.1:50190-51828 GCF_010583005.1 Odontomachus brunneus | reverse complement strand
TCCAGCGCATTCAAATTGCAACTTAAATTACAAAAATTCATATTACATTCCAATCGTTTTTCACAATTTATCCGGCTACGATTCACATTTCATCATTAAGGAAATAGCAAATGCATTTGAAGGTTCAATCGATGTGCTACCAAACAAATAACAAAAGAAAAATATATTTCACTTACAAAAAATGTTCAAGATACAGCAGATAAATACAAAAATGTTCTAAAATTGCGTTTCATCGATTCGTGCAAATTTCTCAGCAGTAGTTTTGATAAATTGGCATCCTCTCTCACTAAAGACAAGTTGAAAATTGTACGGTCGGAATTTCCAAAATTATCCGCCGAAGAATTTAATTTATTGACGCAAAAGAGTGTCTTTCCATACGAATACGTGGATTGCGTGGACAAGCTGCAGGACAAATGTTTATCGCCGCGAGAATCGTTTTACAGTTCGTTGACGGGTGATACAGTATCCGAGACCGATTACGCGCACGCCGCGGAGATCTGGAAGCGGTTCTCCACTCGAACCTTGGGCGAATACAGCGACTTGTATTTAAAGACTGATGTCTTGTTATTGGCAGATATTTTTGAAAATTTCCGCGACAGCTGTATCACAAGTTATGGACTCGATCCCGCGCATTATTATACTCTGCCTGGATTTACATGGGATGCAATGTTGAAACATACCGGCATAAATTTCGAACTGCTCACCGATATTGATATGATCATGTTCATCGAACGCGGTATACGCGGTGGCCTGAGTCAATGTTCGGATAGATACGCACACGCCAATAACAAGTACATGCAGTCTTACCGACCCGTCGAAACCATCGTCGTACTTAATGTACTTTGACATAAACAATTTGTATGGATGGGCAATGTGTCAACCATTGCCTTACGCCGACTTTCGATGGATCGACAACGTATCAAACTTTGACACATTCTCAGTCGCTGACGATTCGCCCACAGGATACATTCTCGAGGTCGACTTGGAGTATCCGCAAAATTTGCACGATGTGCACACTGACCTACCGTTTTGTCCTATGCGCGATAAGCCACCCGGCAAGCGTCAGGAGAAACTTCTCGCGACGTTATACGATAAGCAGCGTTATATTATCCACTACCGCAACCTGCAGCAGTGCACGCGCCACGGTCTTCGTATTACAAAGATTCACCGCGTGCTCCAATTCGCTCAATCTCCCTGGCTCCGCAGTTATATCGAATTAAACACGCAATTTAGAACGCGTGCAACTAATGATTTTGAGAAAAATTTGTACAAATTGATGAACAATGCGGTATTCGGCAAAACGATGGAAAATATTCGAAATCATGTCGATGTAAAACTAGTAACACATTGGGACGGTAGATACGGTGCAGAGGCAATGATCGCAAAACCAAATTTTCACAATAGAAGTGTATTTTCGGAAATCTTAATCACCATTGAATTGTGCAAACTCGAGATGAAATTCAACAAGCCAATCTACGTAGGTATGTGCATACTCGACATAGGAGATCGAAACGACTCGCCGTCAATCGCGTATACGATCAAAATTGCATGAAGTGTACACAGTGTCTGAGACGAAAATCGCTCTAAGTCCGTACGATGACAAACGGTATATCGTACCCGATTCGACTGAAACGTTAC
>NW_022639832.1:49761-50155 GCF_010583005.1 Odontomachus brunneus | reverse complement strand
AAGTGTACACAGTGTCTGAGACGAAAATTGCTCTAAGTCCGTACGATGACAAACGGTATATCGTACCCGATTCGACTGAAACGTTACCATGGGGGCATTACAAAATACCATTATAAATAGAAAATAAATTGCATATTTTATGTGTAAATAGAATATTAATCGTATATTGTATATTTTATGTGTAAATAGAATATAAATCGTATATTGTATATTTTATGTGTAAATAGAATATATTTTATGTATTACATATAATAATTTTATGTGTAAATAGAATATATTTTATGTATTACATATAATAAACAGTTATTTTTACAACACATTATCCTTATGTATCCACGAGTTACATGATTTATCGAATCCCAGCCATTTTACATAAACCTTATCACTTTTCCTG
>NW_022639832.1:44571-46062 GCF_010583005.1 Odontomachus brunneus | reverse complement strand
TACTCTGCCTGGATTTACATGGGATGCAATGTTGAAACATACCGGCATAAATTTCGAACTGCTCACCGATATTGATATGATCATGTTCATCGAACGCGGTATACGCGGTGGCCTGAGTCAATGTTCGGATAGATACGCACACGCCAATAACAAGTACATGCAGTCTTACCGACCCGTCGAAACCATCGTCGTACTTAATGTACTTTGACATAAACAATTTGTATGGATGGGCAATGTGTCAACCATTGCCTTACGCCGACTTTCGATGGATCGACAACGTATCAAACTTTGACACATTCTCAGTCGCTGACGATTCGCCCACAGGATACATTCTCGAGGTCGACTTGGAGTATCCGCAAAATTTGCACGATGTGCACACTGAACTACCGTTTTGTACTATACGCGATAAGCCACCCGGCAAGCGTCAGGAGAAACTTCTCGCGACGCTATACGATAAGCAGCGTTATATTATCCACTACCGCAACCTGCAGCAGTGCACGCGCCACGGTCTTCGTATTACAAAGATTCACCGTGTGCTCCAATTCGCTCAATTTCCCTGGCTCCGCAGTTATATCGAATTAAACACGCAATTTAGAACGCGTGCAACTAATGGTTTTGAGAAAAATTTGTACAAATTGATGAATGTGGTATTCGGCAAAACGATGGAAAATGTTCGAAATCATGTCGATGTAAAACTAGTAACACATTGGGACGGTAGATACGGTGCAGAGGCAATGATCGCAAAACCAAATTTTCACAATAGAAGTGTATTTTCGGAAATCTTAATCACCATTGAATTGTGCAAACTCGAGATGAAATTCAACAAGCCAATCTACGTAGGTATGTGCATACTCGACATAGGAGATCGAAACGACTCGCCGTCAATCGCGTATACGATCAAAATTGCATGAAGTGTACACAGTGTCTGAGACGAAAATCGCTCTAAGTCCGTACGATGACAAACGGTATATCGTACCCGATTCGACTGAAACGTTACCATGGGGGCATTACAAAATACCATTATAAATAGAAAATAAATTGCATATTTTATGTGTAAATAGAATATTAATCGTATATTGTATATTTTATGTGTAAATAGAATATAAATCGTATATTTTATATTTTATGTATAAATAGAATATATTTTATGTATTACATATAATAATTTTATGTGTAAATAGAATATATTTTATGTATTACATATAATATAATAAACAGTTATTTTTTACAACATAGTATTCATGTGTATCCACGAGTTACATGATTTATCGAATCCCAGCCATTTTACATAAACCTTATCACTTTTCCTGCGCAACACTTTTTCCACCAAGTACACGTTTGGATTGGCAACACGATGCAGTTCGTACTCGTAGAAACCTCCGACTATAGGCTGTCCGCGAGAATCTTCGAGCAGATAAGTCACAGGATTGGTCGCCTGCACTTTGACGATCTTAAACACCTCAGTAGTCCAATTGGACGTGTAGCCTTTAG
>NW_022639832.1:43379-44561 GCF_010583005.1 Odontomachus brunneus | reverse complement strand
TTCACTATTTGTCCAACTTGTATAAAATTATATTCTATTAATTCTTGTAAAGTATATGATTTTTCTAATTTTTCTGGCAATTGAAATAATAGAATATGATTTGACTGGATCTTTATATTTGTATACTTATATATTTTGCATCGTGTTTTTACACATAAATAATGCTCTATTATATTCTTCAAATCATTTATACTGCTAATAAGATCTGTTATAAATTAAAAATTATATATATATATATATATATATATATATATATATATATATAATTTTTAATTTATAACAGATCTTATTAGCAGTATAAATGATTTGAAGAATATAATAGAGCATTATTTATGTGTAAAAACACGATGCAAAATATATAAGTATACAAATATAAAGATCCAGTCAAATCATATTCTATTATTTCAATTGCCAGAAAAATTAGAAAAATCATATACTTTACAAGAATTAATAGAATATAATTTTATACAAGTTGGACAAATAGTGAAAAAATATGTACTCATTGTGAAGAAAACACAGTAATTGAAAAACAAGAGATAATAACAACAAAAAATATTTTCATTTTAAAATTATGGTTATTTAAAACCGCTAGTAACAAAACGTTTAAAATTATAAATTTAATAATTAAAGGCATATCTACGTCAAAAGTACGTATAGGCACAGATATATATAAAATTATTAGTGCAATTTTCCACAATCATAAAAGTATAACTAATAAGCATTATACAAACATTGTACGTAATAACCACACAGAATAGATTTCAATTAATGATTCCACAAAAAAAAATGTAGCTGGCCACGAAATTCCAAGGATGTATACATTTTCTTTACTGAAAAAGTAATGTAAAAGACTGTACCTAAATAATCTACACAAAAAGCAATGAGATCATAACAGTTTTACCAAAGAAAAAAAGACACCGAGTACATATAAAAAAAAGTATCAAAAGAAAAACTACCGAATAAAAAATACCAAAACAAAAAGTACCAAACAAAAAAAACCAATACAAAAATTTTCAAAACAAAAACTACATAACAAAAAGTACATGTTAAATTAAACAAAGTGCAGATGTTTTAAATTAATTGTATTAAAAAAAAAAGTGAAATCAATATAATTAACCAGGTACGTATATATATATATATATATATATATATATATATATATATATATATATATATATATAT
>NW_022639832.1:35511-43311 GCF_010583005.1 Odontomachus brunneus | reverse complement strand
TATATATATATATATATATATATATATATATATATATATATATATATATATATATATGTATTACACAAGTAATTGTGTGATAAATATCAATTATACAAAAAATACTTGTTCCGGACGGCCGTTGGGTGTCCATGAGGAACGGGTACGGCGGGCGGCCGAGCCCCAGGCGCCGCTCAACTCGCGGTCGCCGGCCTCCCGCCGCCAGTGCGCGCCGTCGCCGCGACGCGGCGAGCGCGTCGGCCGGAGCCGCTTCTCGCGGTTAATTCTCGCTTAGGCGCCTATATAAGACGCCGCGCGAGACCACTCAAGGCTTTTATGCCTTTTGCCTACTTTGACTGCACATCAGGTATTCTTTTGCGCTCTAGCTAGCTTCAAATCGCCTTTTTGAGTGCGCAAGCACGTTGGGCACTTGCCTCACCAGAGGTATACTTGCATATCTGCATTGATCTTCACTGCCTTAAAAGTGTCGTAGACACGTTGGCATTTGTGTTTAGATTTCAGCAAT
Organism: Odontomachus brunneus; assembly: GCF_010583005.1. Classification (NCBI taxonomy): domain Eukaryota; kingdom Metazoa; phylum Arthropoda; class Insecta; order Hymenoptera; family Formicidae; genus Odontomachus; species Odontomachus brunneus. The sequence continues at coordinate 42,806 of NW_022639832.1, read as the reverse complement.
TCTACACAACTTTTCGCAGCCCTTTAGAGTGCGCTTGCACGTTGGGCTAACGCCTCTAGAGTGTCCGAGGACACGTTGGCGTTTGGGTTACGAAGTGTATGGTAACTCCAAGGATCTCAACCTTCTCAATACGATCGAGGATTGAGAGAAGGCTTCGCGCGATCACTTCGGATTGCCTTGACGCTTCCACCGCGGTGGACGTCTCTCTTCGCGACTTCTCCCGTATTGCATATACTGGATATTATCACCGACAGAACTTACTGTTGGGATCACGCCTCCGCGCGAGTCGTCATTGTGATCAAGAACTCTGCGGCCAGAGCCGCAGCTCTCCCGCGAGCTACGCTCGCTATTACTCCGCTGCCAGGGACGCAGCATATACACGCGAGCCACGCTCGCATTTACGTCCGCCTAGGACTTAGCCGCTGCCAGGGATGCAGCCTATACACGCGAGCCACGCTCGCATTTACGTCCGCCTAGGACTTAGCCGCTGCCAGGGATGCAGCCTATACACGCGAGCCACGCTCGCATTTACGTCCGCCTAGGACTTAGCCGCTGCCAGGGATGCAGCCTATACACGCGAGCCACGCTCGCATTTACGTCCGCCTAGGACTTAGCCGCTGCCAGGGATGCAGCCTATACACGCGAGCCACGCTCGCATTTACGTCCGCCTAGGACTTAGCCGCTGCCAGGGATGCAGCCTATACACGCGAGCCACGCTCGCATTTACGTCCGCCTAGGACTTAGCCGCTGCCAGGGATGCAGCCTATACACGCGAGCCACGCTCGCATTTACGTCCGCCTAGGACTTAGCCGCTGCCAGGGATGCAGCCTATACACGCGAGCCACGCTCGCATTTACGTCCGCCTAGGACTTAGCCGCTGCCAGGGATGCAGCCTATACACGCGAGCCACGCTCGCATTTACGTCCGCCTAGGACTTAGCCGCTGCCAGGGATGCAGCCTATACACGCGAGCCACGCTCGCATTTACGTCCGCCTAGGACTTAGCCGCTGCCAGAGACGCAGCATATACACGCAAGCCAAGCTCGCCTTCACGTCCGCACCGGACTTAGTCGCTGTCAGGGACGCAGCTCTCACGCGAGCCAAGCTCGCTATTGCTTCGCTGCCAGGGCCGCAGCCCTCACGCGAGGCATACTCGCTATTACTTTCCTGCAAGAGGCACAGCGCTCTCGCAACACTAGATCGCTGGCCTAAGTCTACTCAAGACTTCTACGTCGTCGCATTCGCGACTCTACATGCGAGGACTCTTCGCTTCTCGCCTCGACGAGACTTAGCATTCGTCACGCACGCGGTATTATCAACGCACGTTTACGGTTACATGCACGTCAACGTCAGGCTTCGACTCGGTCGTGTACGCGATTCAGAGTTACGTTTGCGTAATGGTAGGCTCTCACTACAAGACAACGCATTTGCCGCGTGCGCGACTGATAAAGGCGAATTCAGCTCGCCTGTCTATCATCTCGGATTCAGCCTCTGTTGCTCCCTTGCCAAACAGAGCTGAATCTCATTCGGACCGGTTCCGACACTCACCAAAGGAGACGGACTAGTGTCTCCATACTCTGAATGACTATCATCCTCCGAAAGGGGGATTCATTCCCAGCGCGGAGGCGCCGGGCAACTCCACGCGGGCTTTATACTGAGCCACGCAGTGCGCTTATACACAAGAGCGCTCTCGCACTTTCCTCTCACCATCTTCCGAGGCTCCTGAATAGGAGAGCACAACATATACTCGCGCAACTGACGATAGCAGTCGACGAACGTTCGACGGCATATGACGAACCAGCCGCTTTAGACCTCAGGCCGTTCGAAACAATACTAAAATAAAAATACCAAAAAAAAAGACAAAACGAAAAGTACATGTTAACTTAAACAAAGTGCAGATGTTTCAAATATTCAAAAAAGAAGTGAGATCAATATAATTAACCAAGCACGTATATGTAAGTATTTATTACACAGGTAATTGTGTGATAAATACCAATATTGTAATGTTCAGATATTTTGAATAAGAAACATTTTTTTTAATCAATTATGTTTTATGTCAGTGTTTTATGTCAATTTGTTGTTTTTATATTTATAGTTGGGACACATCCCTAGTAGCATATATTGGATTCATATACGTTTTCTAAACATATGTACCATTTCATAACCGTTTGTAAAATGTTTCCCACACGTTTCTAAACTATATTTGCTAATTGACACGTTTTTATGTAGTATATTGTAATTTATCATATTTTATTAATATTACTAATTGAACGTTGAAATATCGAAGTATCAAATTGAGAAAGAAAAACTTAACATCGGGGATCAAAAACTCGGCGTGCCCCAATCAATATATTGAAATACACACACACACACAATTTATATATAAAACGATTTGGAATGAAAGGAGTAGCATATACAGAAAACGTTAATTCACTGATGGAAAAGAAATATAAGATTTGATTTATATATCGACAAACATATATACAGTTATTATATTCACACATAGAAAAAATTCAATTTTATTTCATATATAAAATCTTTTTACATTTAATAATATGTACTGTCAGAGGTATGTAGTGTCATGTATACTGGTTTTTCCAATAATAAAATATATAATATTGTAATAAGTAGCGTAAAGGAACTCGCTGTGATATAAAATAATGCGATTATTTACAACAAATGCATTGCACCTATAGAATATACTATGTTTGAGCAATTATGTTAGAATAGAGATGCGGTCCTACATAAACCGTAGTGAATGTTATAACCAGAGGTGAGAAAGTAACTTGTAAAAAGTAATGCGTTACATATTGATATAAATAACTCATATTACTATTACTCGTTACTCATTGAAAACATAACTCGTTACTGTTATGGTTACTTAAAATTAACGAATCTTTATTATTTCGTAATTTTGTCACAAAATTTTTAAGAATTTTTTATAATTTCTTTTTGGCTAATGTATATACATATATTCTATATGTGCAAAGAAATGGTAAGTTTCTTCTAAAAGTTACTAAATTATTCGTTATTGTTATCTAAGAAAGCTGTGTAAATGTGTTACTGTTACTTCTGTTTGTAATTACAAAATTACGTGACCAAATCGTTAATGAAAAAAAAAATTGGTAACCGCATTACAAGTTTTACTTTCTAAATGTGGTGATAACGGACACATTTGAGAACCGCGTGTGCTCCCCTTATAGAAAAGTATCACTAGCTGTGATAAATTAGCCAGTAATAAATAATAATTTTATTACTCGTACGAGTAATAAAATTATTGAACGACAGTAATTACCGCTGGCCAAATTATCACTTATCAGTATTAAATTTCTATAAGAGTCCGCCCTTCGGGCGGAGGCATAGACATGATAATAGACCGAGCGTGTCCAATATTTTAGGAACAAAGCTCAGGTATAGAAGACAGAAAAATTAGATAAAAGAAATGGAAGGTAAAAACAGTATTTCTTTCTCTTTCTGAATCGCACAATAAAAGAAAGACGGAGATCTAATCTCCGTCTTTTTTTACGTCGGAGTTCGGCACGCATAGCATATATCAGCCAGTTTTTTTATCTAGCGAGAAAAGTTACGTCGATTCGACGTCTACCAGACGTCTATCTACCATATACGTCTAATCTAGATTAAGATCTACATCGACCTAAAAATGGTCCACATTTCGATGTCTAATAGACCGTTATTTCGACGTCTTATCGATGTTAACTTTAGACGGCCGTGGTAAAACGAATAGACATCGAATCAATGTCTTTTAGACGCTTTAGATATCTAATAGATATCGATGCGATGTTTATTTAACTACTATTTTTCCCTGAGTAAAAGCCCAGTGAGAAATGACTTATTGATCGATATCGAAATCGTCAAATAAACGTCGATTCAACGTCTTTTCGACGTCGATCGATAAGTCACTGGATAACTTATTTCTCACTGGGTTGTTTCATAAAAAAACTAATTCCTAATTTTCTTCATGTTTTATAACTGCTAGAAACCGAAGATTGTAAAATACACGCTAAAACTTTCGCGAATCCTCCCTCGATAATTTCGAATCCGAAGCGGTAACCCATCCATCTTGACTGCGTTACTTAACCTGACGATTGAGGAGCGGCACGCGGTGATTCCAACGACGTTCTTACAATTTATGCTTATAAAATGTATATTTACAGTGTTCACAGTATATTATAACGTACCTAGCAAATACACGCGTTGATTCACCTATCTATTTTATTTAATATCTCTAAAGTTTATGTAGTGCGACGCTACTCGCGAACAGAATTTCGCGAGCGACGGCAAACAGTCGCCTGTTAGCCGCGTCGGCAAATTGCCGTCGGCTTCCGGACACGCCACTAAGATATCCGCGATAGTTGGGCGCCAGATGCGGAAAGGCCGCACCACCTCGATAAACGCGAGAGTCGATAATTATTACAAAAAACGCGCGTCCCGGAACCGTTGGGACCGGTAGCTCTTATTAAATTAAAGTCGGAGACGGGATGGGTTAGGAGAAGGCGAAATCACTTGACTCGATCTCGATAATAGAAATCACGTTTATTAAGGGGACTTTCGCACGTCCCGATATTCGGTATGCGATAGAAGCTCATAACGGTAACGTTCCTCGTGAAACGATACCGTTCGCGAAACGTTACGCGAAGCCCGAGGACGTTTTGCTCGGGCGAGCCCTTTCTTACTCGCGCGACCACTCCGCGGACGAGACACGGTACGATACTGGTCGATACGCGACACAAATAAATTTGGAGCAGATGGTCAATCTTACAAGTTCGGCGACAGCCCTTGCGTCGGCGGCGGCGTCGGCAGTGACGGCAGCGGCGGCGGTCCTCTCTCTCTCTCTCCGCTCTCTCTCTCTCTCTCTCCCTCGCTCCGCTCCCTCCTCGGTCGCTCTCTCACCGTTCGCTCTCGCTCCGCACTCTCTCTCTCTCACTGTTCTCTCCCTCTCGCTCTCTCGTCACTCTCTCGTTCTCTCTGCTCTCTCTCTCTCTCTCTCTCTCGCTCTCTCGCTCTCTCTCTCACGCACTGTCGGTACGGTATGCGGACGAATTTTCTTAATTTCCGTGTCTGAGCGCGACAATGGTCGCGGTAAGGCTGCCAGCTGATTTTTCCTGGGAGGATCGCGTATCCTCGCGGATCCTCCCTCGTCGCTGCCCCCCTCGTCCTGGGGTGGTCGGTCGTCGAGAATCGGCAGATTTTGGTAATCCTGTCTCGAGACACTGTTCGTCTCGAGACACTGTTGACATCGGGAGTTCGCCTGTTGTCTCTCTTGGCTCTCCCGTTTTTTTCTGCCGGGTTCCTCACGACGGCTGCTTCGCTAAAAGTAAACACAGCTGATCCGTCTAAGCGCGATACTGTGTTATAACTACGATAGCTTCTTAGCGATAGAATATTCGCTATTGCTGAGCGCACGATAATATATTTTGACCACCAAAGTACGAGAGTGCGATTCACCTGAGTAAGGGCTTCGCTAGTTGTCGTCCGCTGCATCCTTGCTCCTCTATGTCCTCCGCTCCTCGTTGTCCTCCGCTCCTCGTCCTGGTGGCCGGCAAGGGACGTCGAGGGGCACAAAATTCGGGACGCGTTGACCTTCGCATCTGCTCCGCTCGCAAAAATCACTTCTTCGCTTTGTTCTAGATCTTCACAATAAACATTCGACGGAACGCGATATTCGGCAAGGTCTCGAAAAACCGTTAGCGACACGGCACGCGAAAAACATTCTCGCTAAATCGGTACGGGATTCTTGAGACGGCGCCTCCACGGCTGCCACGTCACAACTCCCCCCTCCCCGGGGAAGACCGCCCCGGTCGTCTCAGCCATGGGCTCGCCATGACTGCCCATCTGCCCACCAAATTTAATGTTTTCGCGGCGCGTGCTCACGATAACCTCCGCGAGCTGTTTGCGATACTCTTCGGTTTCTTCCGTCTCGTCTCGCGGCACGGCGATCGTGAGGGGCACGACTTCCCTCGTCGGTATCTTCGCGAGATCGATATTTTCGCGGGGTCTCTCGCAGGAGGGTGAGGAGTGGAGGGAAAGGTCACTAAGTGGAACATCCACTCTTCGGTATCACTGTCTTTATTGCCTTATTTCGATAGCAACACCCACAAAAAAAAGGAAAAAAAACGATACGGAAAGAGAACGAAAACGAAAAAAAACGAGACGGTATCTTGGGTGGCCTCCTCATCCGCACCTCCTCGGTCCCTTGGTGGCGGCACCCGGCTTCCTCCAACCGGCTCTGCAGCGCGGGCAGTCGCGGAGGGTGGTCCCCCGCTCCCCGCAGCGATAGCAGAAGCCGCTATCCCGGGGGCGGGGGCACTCCGAATATTGGTGGTCGGGGCGGCCGCAATTCCAGCAGCCCTCTGCCCCCCGACTACCGGATGTCGCCCGCGCCGGTCGTGCTGTCGTCGACGGAACGGCTCCTGCCCCCCGGACCCCCGACGTGGAGGGTGCCGGAGTCTGTTCCCGCCGTGGCGGGCGCCCTCGGGCCTCCCTCTCCACCCGCCGGTGGACCTCGGCCAGGACGTCGTCATAGACGTCCCACCACCCGCTGGTCTGGGTGGTCGTGCTGTCGCAGGGGCGGCTGAGGGAGTCCGTCTGCGTACTTGCTTCCGCCGTCGGCGGGAACTCCCTCACCACCGCCCCCCTGGTGGTGGTTGTCTCGGCCCTGGCCCGCTCCATCAGGTCCCGGGCTCCTTCCCAGAAGCCTGGGTGGTTCCGACGAATGTTGTGGAACACGACGCGGTATCGGCGTCGAAACTCGGTCCACCGGCGGTGGAGGTCGTCCTCTCCGTCCATTTGGTGGCGACAGCAGGCCTCGTCTGTAACGCGGTGGGTCCCACCGTTAAGGTTTCAAGTCCTTAACGTGCATTTTTCCCACCACCGTTCCGTCCAGACTTACGAGTTCACACACGACCGCCGATTTCATCTTTGAAATCCGGTATGGCCCGTGAAATTTCGGGGCTAGTTTGGCGGCCGTGTGGTGAGCAGCAGACAATAACACGCTGTCGTCTCAACACCAAGTCCCCGGTACGATAATTCGCGGGGCGTCTCCGTAAGTTGTAGTGTGCGGATTGCCGTTGGTACGCGGCCGCTAAATTGTCACTAACCCATACATGCAGTTTCGATAATTGCTTCATCCGCTCTGACCATCGAGCCGGATCTTGCTGTTCGATACTCAGGTTTTCGGTACGATACTTCCGCAACGTTTGCGACGGTTCGAGTTCGCGGCCGAGGTTTAAAAATGCGGGCGACGTACCCAATGACGAGTGGTGTGCGGTATTATAC
>NW_022639832.1:33970-35501 GCF_010583005.1 Odontomachus brunneus | reverse complement strand
TGCGGTATTGTAAGCGAAACGAAAATCGACAAGGTGAGCGTCCCATTCGCGATGATCTCGATCGAGGAACGCCACGATCATCGTCTTCAAAATTCGATTCACCCGCTCGACCGGGTTGGCCTGCGGGTGATACGGCGGTACGGTAGAGTGGTGTATTCCACGCTCCTTCGCGAAATCTTCAATTGTCTTGTTGACGAACTCGGTGCCATTATCTGTCAACAGGACCTTCGGTGTCCCCCAGCGCGATATTACGAGATCATCGATAGCTGCCCGTATGAGCTTTCCGTTCGCGGCACGCAAGGCACGGCACTCTACCCATTTCGAAAATAAATCTTGAATCACCAAGAGGTAAGAGTAGCCGGCCTTGCTCCGCGGCAACGGGCCCATAATATCGGCAGCAACCACCGTCCACGGTACTTCGATAATTCTCCGCCCCATAAGACCTGCAGGGGCGTGCTGGTCCACCTTAGTCCGCTGACAGATATCACACTTTCTGACATAGCCGACGATATCACGAAACATGTTGGGCCAGTAATAGGCGACGGCAAGACGATGAAAAGTCTTGTCGACACCTAGATGGCCCGCTTGAGGATGATCGTGGGATTCCGTCGACAATTCGCCACGTCGGAAACCGCTTCGGCTCTTTTGCGACGTCGCTAAACCGCTTTCGATACCACTCGTTAATCGTTTCGCTAATTATCGCGTCGATATCAGTAACGTCATCGGTCGCCATTGCGACGGCCGCCAAAGGGGTCTCGGAATCCCCCTCGTACATCCTCGATAGCGCGTCGGGAACGTGATGTAGCGCTCCCTTCCTGTGTACGATTTCATAATCGTACTCTAACAACTCTAACACCCAGCGTGCTAGACGACCCGTGGGGTTGCTTAAATTGCAACCATCGCAAACTGCTATGATCGGTAATGACGGTAAATCGGTAGGCCTCGAGATACGGACGAAATTTCTTAATTGCCCAGACAACCGCTAAACATTCGAGCTCCGTCGTGCTATATTTCTTTTCGGCCTCCGTGAGCGTTCGGCTGGCGTACGCAATAACCCGCTCGACCTTGTCGATCGTTTGCGTCAACACCGCTCCCAAGCCCACGGTACTCGCGTCGGTTGTAGCACGAACGGCAGCTCGAAATTCGGGCACGATAAAATCGGCGCAGTGGACAAATCCGCTCGGATCTTTTCAAACGCAGTCTGTTGCTCGCTATCCCACTCCCAGCGCTTGCCTTTACGTAGCAAGCGTGTGAGTGGTTCACCAATTGTCGCGAAATTCGGTAAAAAGCGACGATACCATGACGCCATACCTAAAAAGCGACGAAGCTGTTTTAGATTGACAGGCGCCGGGTACTCGAGAAGAGGCTGTACCTTCTCGTCGTCGACTTTCAAACCGTCTTTATGCACCAAAAATCCGAGATATTTTACTTCCGAGCGGCAAAATTCACTCTTTTCCACGTTAATCGTTAAACCGGCAGAGTTTATTTTCGAAAGGACACGCGACAGCCATTCGAGATGTTGTTCGAACGT
>NW_022639832.1:32120-33921 GCF_010583005.1 Odontomachus brunneus | reverse complement strand
TGTTCGAACGTTGAGGTCACTACCACAATATCATCGAGATAAACGAACGCGTGAGGCTCCATTTCGGGACCGATTAATTTATCGAGCAATCGTTGAAAAGTTGCTGGAGCCCCCGATAACCCATACGGCATTCGCGTGAAGTGGTAGTGCCCTTTTCCCAGTACGGAAAACGCGGTAATTTCTCGACTTTCTTTCGCTAACGGTATCTGAAAGTAAGCTTGGCTCAAATTGATAGTCGAAATATAACGAGCCGAACGTAACTTGTCGAGAATACCCGTCATATTTGGTAACGGATACGCGTCCTTCTTCGAGACGTTGTTTACTTTACGAAAGTCGATACAAAAACGGTACTTGCCGCTCGGTTTCTTAACCATCACGATCGGATTAGACCACTCGTTTTTCGAAGGCTCTATTATTCCGTTTTCTAACATTTGATCTACTTCGCCACGGATCGCCTCTTGCACTTTTGGTGACACTAAATAGCATCGCTGTCGAATCGGCGGATGAGTCCCAACGTCGATACAATGTTCGGTAAGCGACGTGACGCCGGGACTTTCGACAGCGGCCGGTACGGTATTCACTAAAAATTTCTTTAATTTCTCATCTTCTATTCGCGATAATTCCAAGACCCCGTAGCACCGATTTTCCTGTCCGCGCTCGTTGCAGAACAGATAGCGGATCGCTGCGTCACTCGCAAAGGACCACTCGCCTCGCGAAAAATCTATAATTACACCAAAGGCGGCGAGAAAGTCCATTCCAATAACAACCGAGACTGCGAGACTCGGCATCAAACCGACGGTAAGCGTGCGCGTTCGTCCCTGCAACGCGATAACGATACTTGTCGATTCACTCATCGACACAATATTCCCGTTCGCCAAGCGAACTCGGGAATCGGAATCATGCGAGATCGGCAGCTCTAGCTCTCGGATTAGGTCGATACCTTCTTCACCAAAAATGGTTCTATCAGAACCGGTATCAACCAATCCGAGTAAACAATTCTCGCCCACAAAAAATTCGATATAATTCAGGGACGCACGCTCACTAATTTGACGCATCCCGTACGATCCGCTAACCTTCTGCTTTACATCGCGAGTCTCGGAATCGGGGGAAGACGTAGGGATCCGACCTATCGTCCTCCTCCCCCGTTTCCCGCGCACGAGGGGCACGTCCGCACCGTCTGCTGGTTGCGTCCACAACGGTAACAATGGACGCGCGGGGGCTCGCGACAATCGCGCGAGAAGTGCCCCGTCGCGTCGCAGTTCCAGCATTTCGCTGGTCTGCTCCGCGACGTGGGTTGCGAGGTGGAGGCCTCCGCGGGAAACCGCGGAGGCTCACTCCTCCCAACCCCCGCTCCCCCCGCTTGGGCGGCCGATGGTCGGGTCGCCTTTGCGGGAGTCGGCGGAGTCGCCCTCGCGGGACGACGGGTTCGATAATTGTTTTTCGAGTAATCTGACATTCCTATCTTTGTAATACTATTGTTACGTTCTGCAGGAGAACGCAACATAAAGAAAGCCTCGCCTGTACTTATAGGTCGAAGAGCTAGTCAGCGACCAGAAGGGTCACTTTACTACCCCGACGACGTACGGCGAGCGGTCCGATTTTGAGTCAGAGAACTGAATCTCTTTACTCGGGAGTGAACCTTGAGCGATAATGGGAGAGGACGGGTTAAAAAAAGAGAAATTAAAGTTCCTTTATAAAAGAAATAACATATGATTTATTTATAATTACAATTGCGTGCGTGCGTGTATGTGTGTGTGTGTGTGTGTGTGTGTGTGTGTGTGTGTGTGTGTGTGTGTGTGTG
>NW_022639832.1:27347-31537 GCF_010583005.1 Odontomachus brunneus | reverse complement strand
CTCTCTTTCTCCCTCTCGTCCTCGCTCTCTTTCTCTCTGGTGCTCTGACTTCGACGTGAGCCAAATCTATAGAGGCGCGTCGGCATCGGCGGTACGACGGTACGGCGGGGCAACGAGAACTTAAGGAAGGGAATATAGCCGACGTGCCGGAATATATCGTCGGCTAGATCTCTCACCCTGTACTCTGATTTATTTTACGCCGGCGAGAGCGGCGGCGCCCGCCTACAATTTCGAAAAGTCAGCAGACTACCGCGTGTCATGTGTACACCGCGTGTACGGGATTTCAGGAATTTAAGAGAGCCTTCAGGTTCGCGTCCGAGCGCTCCAGTTCTCCGACCGCCATCCGATCGGTGCCCCACATACGAATGTATCTTTTTTCACAGAGACGGAAAGAAAGAGACAGTGTGTGTGTGTGTGTGTGTGTGTGTGTGTGTATGGGGTGAGAGTGAGCGTTAATGTTTTGGAAGGTGAAGGAGGTGGAGAATAACTTATAGGAAAAGATGAAGGAGAAGATGGAGATGGTGGAAAAGGATGCGGATTTGGTGGAAATGGCTGTAGGTAAGAGGGAAAGGAGGTAGATCTTCTAAATCTAAATATTGTGTTAATAGTCTACTCGTTATCCGTTGAAATACTTTGCGTGAGAGTGAATCGGAGACGGAAAACAGCAGCTCCAGCGTATCTAGAGCTTCGCGCAGATCACTGCGTTGCTGACAAGATCGACGCCCCACTAAAACGAGAGAAAGAACATATCGATTTTAGGATTCTGACCGATAATTGTCCACCGGAATTATTGCGATATCGACAAGGTGAAAATATGTCTGTCCGGACTTATTCGAAATTGAGACGCGGAAACCCGGTTAATAAAACAATGACTTACTGTTATTGTATGAACAGAAAAATAGGTCCTTCTGGATCTCCTGAGGTTGTTGCTTCCTTCCTGTCGGATAATTATGGTTTTACGAATGGTCAAGGCAGATGTGGTTAGAATTTCCCACGTATGCGATGTGAATGGTAGTAATAATGACCGACGTGATACTAGTCGTATTGATACTTGTAATGATTCTGATTCTTGAAACGATATTCGTAGTAATAGCTTTTGAAGTCGAAATGATAATGACTAGAAGTCATACGGATCGGACTTTTATAATTTTGGAAAATAGGAGATTTCGGAGATGGCGGTTACCGGATTCGTTGGAGATGTTATGCTTAGCAACAAGGATGAGGCTTGGATTGGTGGGAAAAAATAGAAATTAGGGAAAATGTTCGATCAGGCGATATGTGGACATGCGTACTTGTAGGTGATATGTTTCATGATTCTTTCGCAAGGCTCGAGGTCTAAGTGTTACTTTTGTGTACTTAACTTTTGTAACCCAGTCGGATAAGTAATCGATCTTTACGCAATGTAAAAATACGTGAGGCCCTACGGGACGTAACACTATAATTGAAACGGAAATCTAAAAAAAAACTGACGTCTCCACTTAGAATAAATTTTTTATGCAAAACTCGTGCGATCCCAGTAAGAAATGACTTATCGATCGATGTCAAAAAGACAGCTCCAGCGTATCTAGAGCTTCGCGCAGATCACTACGTTACTGACAAGATCGACGTCCCACTAAAACGAGGGAAGGGACATACCGATTTTAGGATTCTGACCGATAATTGTCCACCGGAATTATTGCGATTTTGACAAGGTGAAAATATGTCTGTCCGGACTTATTCGAAATTGAGACGCGGAAAACCAGATAATAAAACAATGACTTACTGTATGAACAGAAAAATAGATTCTTCTGGATCTCCTGAGGTTGTTGCTTCCTTCCTGTCGGATAATTGTGGTTTTCCGAATGGTCAAGGCAGATGTAGTTAGAATTTTCCACGCTGCTAATATCTATTTGACGATTTCGACGTCGATCAATAAGTCATTTCTCACTGGGATAGCGATTACGAGCTAAAATTTACAAGACAGTAGAGCAACTCGTTACTTTTATATAAAAGAAAAAAAAATCTTGTGACGTCCTGTCGCGTCGTTAAATTATTATTTTTTTTGTTTCTTCTATTTTGGGTCAATGTATTGTAACAATTTACTCTGGGAACGGAGATCAAGTTGTGCGCTATTTAGGATTACTGGTCGACGGGAGGAAGGATAGGGTAGTTTGCCGGTATGATTATTTGAGTTCCCTCTCCGAATAGGTTACGAATTTTGTACGCGAATCTGCGAAGATCACCTTTTATGATGCTTTTATAATCGGGAAATAAATAGGTAAACTCTACCTTATGTAGTAAATAGATCGGTGTGGATGATGGATTTGGTTGAGGAGACTGATCTAATAATTGTGCTAATTGTTCGAATAAGGGAAAAGGATCTTGGTTCGAGAAGAGAGCAACCTTGATTTGATACCTTAGTCGCTTTATCCGCTGTCGTCGCCCTCCTTTTGAAGGCATAGGGTATTAAAGAAAATCTTCGTCGAGGAATAACTACGGAGAACGGGGGCCACGCTATTGGCAGCGACCGTTCATACGATTAGGGCTACACTATTGGCAGCGACAATCATGATAGTTGGGGCCACACTATTAGCAGCGACAACTGTAATTATTCCTCGTGAATTTATATTTTACAAGATTTTTTAATCTGAGCGGAAAAGGAGACTAAGTTTCAATCAGAAAGATTTTAACAAATAACAACTTTCTAGGAATTAATATAATTGGATGAGTACAATGGAGTAAAACAAGTGTGATTATAAGTATATTAGGAGTTGGAAAGGGAAAACCGAAGTGAGCTAACCGTTGAAGTAATTCTGTTCTCTTAATAGCTCGACTCTACTGTAGTTACTAATGTTCTTTCAATGAATGCTTTTAATGCTTCTAACGTTTCAACTGCTCGCTGGCCTTCGGTGTGCCCCTTTTTATACCCGATTTCTGGTGTAGAAGTGTCCTTCTAACATCCAATGGACACTTCCAAAATTCGTAGGATCTATGATCACACTTGTTTATTTTATGATTTGGAGATAATAAAACTCCGCGTAATCCCTACTCCTTCCTATGATTAAACTTAGGATTTTTTTACTTATTTTCTAGGGTTACTTAATTATATAATTTGCAATGGGTTTTTAATAAATCCTTTTTAATTATATTTTCCATTATATGGACGTTAACCTGTGTGTTTTTGAACCGTAGTTCTATCTTAATTATTTCTTGTAGTACATCAATTTTGGTATATAAATTTTTAATATTCATCTTTATTCTACGACAAAAGATTGTTTTTATATTCAAGAATCGATATTATTGAAAGTATTACGAAAGGTTTAGAATAAAATAAAAACAGAGAAAAAAAAAAAAAGAAAAATATGTAAGGAAAAAAAAGGAAAAGAAAAATATATATTAAAATATGTTCTTAATGGTAAATCTTTTGTCATAACCTTTTGTCGTACAGTAAAGGAAAATAAATTTTAAATTTAACTAAAATTAAAGAATTAAAAATAAAATATTTCTATGGAAGTTTCGAGAATTAGGTCCGAGAATCGACGTTCGGTTGTTGCGAGTATTCTATCTAATCTATAAGAATGTGAGAATAAATAAGACCTTTCGAAAGTTTACTATGACTAAGAGTCTAGCATATGAAGATAAGGATAAGTTCCACTGTGACGTAACAATCTTTACGTCTTAGTAAAAAAAACGACCTAAAATGGGTTAATTTTATTATAATATTCTATAATAAATAAATTAAGTATAACTTATTTATCAATAAAATATTAAAAAATGTATAGAAAAAAAGAATATTATAGTATGTTTATTGTGATATATCATATTAAAGGGTCGACCCGATGAAAAATTTTTTATGCAAAATTTTGTATGAAATTTGTCCATACATAATTATGTATAATTATATATAATCATATAAAATTATATATAATTATACACAATTATATATAACAATATGTATAATTACATATAAATTTATGCGTAATTATATAAAATTATATATGAATTTATTTATAATTATACATAATTATATATAATTATATATAATTATGTAAAATTATATACGAATTTATTTATAATTATACATAATTATATATAATTATATATATACATATATATATATATATATAAAATTATATATATATACATAATTATATATATATACATAATTATATATATATACATAATTATATATAATTATATATATATATATA
>NW_022639832.1:23332-27267 GCF_010583005.1 Odontomachus brunneus | reverse complement strand
ATATATATATATATATATATATATATATATATATATATATATATATAAGTAGAATGTATGAACATAAATGGACAAATTTGATACATAATAATATATAATTATATATAATTTTATATTATTTTATATAATTATATATGAAAAATTTTTCATTGGGGAGTGTAGCGGGTCTTAAATATCACAAAACAAATATCCTGTGTAAAATCTCAAGTCAAATCTCTAGTAAAACTGAAAACATTTTTACGTGTAAAGCAAAATATATATATTAGACATCGATTCAATATCGAATAGACGTCTAGAGACGTCTAGACGTAAAGAGATTGTAAATAATCGACAAAATAAAATCCCGAAATTTTATCGAAAACTCTCTTTTAATAGTCAATATATTATGAATGGATTCTAAAACATTAAAATTTACTAAAAATAGAAGACGTCTAAATTGCCATTTTTCTAGATGTGCATTTAGACTAGACGTAACTTAGATTTCTCCGACATCGGTTAAATGTCGAATCGACGTCAGCGTTCTCGCTGGGTACTTACTCCGGGTCGTTCTATTTCCTTTTACCTAATAGTCCCACGTGCAATAAATGTCAAGTAGCTTGTAAATTGCGCACGAGGTGATGAAGTAAGGTGGAATAGTGCGAGCTGGAGTAACGACTCAGATAACATAGAGATGAACAGAAGTTCCTAGAGAATTCATTTTAAAGAATAGATATAGAATTAGAAAAATGAATACCCGAAGAATTCTTGAAGAATTAACCACAGTAAGTTCGTCTTGAAATATTCCTTAGGACTTCATTATAGCGAATATTTCGCAACTTAATTCCTAGAACACTGAGAATTCATAAGGAATTAGGGCAAAGGCAGAGAACGAGACGTAAGCGTAGACGTAAAGTAAGGCAAAGAAAAACGTAAGCGTAAGGCTAATAACCTTTCACGATTTATGTTTTTCTCTGCTTTATTTTACGTCTACGACTATGACGCTTATGTCTTGTTCATCTGCCTTAGCCCTTACAAATGTTTTGTTTATAGCAATTACTTTTTGAGCCTATATTCAGTATATGCCAGTGAGTGTATAATAATTAATTTACATATTTATATATAAATTGTTTAATTTATTGTTATTCGCAGTTATTTATATTTTGTGGAATTAATTATATAGTTTTATATTATATAATATAATAGGGCAAAGAGAGGGAATTGGTGTTAAAATAACTTTTGATATATAAAATTTTCACCTGTATCAATAATAAATATATTTATGCAAAGTATATTTTATCCTTAAGTTTCATGTTCCTAAAATCCATATATAGTTCTAACAAACTCAATCGCATTATTTGAAAGCCGTTTATTTTTATTGGATTTTGAATTACATATTTGAAAGTGCGCTTTACTTACATTTGAAGCTCAATTATAACAGTATATATAACAGTATAACAGTTATAACAGTTATAACAGTATAGTATCTAGCGAAAAATGATTCGTTGATTGACGTCAAAATGACATCAAATAGACGTTGAAATCGTCAAACCAACGTCAATTTGATATCATTTTGATGTCAATCAACGAATCATTTTTCACTAGGTATATAAATGTCACAAAGATGAAGTCTTAAATAGCTCAGTGGAAAGAGCGGTTGTCTGGTAAGCGGAATATCCGAGTTCGATCCCAGCCGAGTCTGATGTTTTTCATTTCATATATGGCATTAAAAGTGGACATCTACAGATACACACAAGAACAGCACTCCCGGCCAAAGTTTCTGATCTTTCTTTCGTGTGGATACAATAAAATTTATTAAATCCGAAGAAATCTTTTTGAGTTGAAGTAATTCTATATGAATACTCTAAAAAGTTCTGAGGAACTCCAATCATGGTGCATGTAACTTCCTAAATCATTCTTATAGTATTTTTCCACGAATTCCTAAGGAAGTACAATTCAGGAAAAGAGAAAACTTTAGGAACACTCAAGAATTTATCGTGCTATCTGGGGAGTAAGGCAATACCATTTCTCCTTACTCATTGATATACGTAATTTATAACTATTACCCGTTACCCATTGAAAAAATAACTCCTTACTGTAATGGTTACATAAAAATAACGAATCTTTATAATTTCGTAATTGTATTTCGCGCCTCTACCTCAAGATCAATCTGTAGTACACCCCACTTTATACCGATGCCGCCACAGTTTTAAAGTCTAGAGCTTCAATGCGCTCCCGTGCCGGTGCGCCAGCGCATCCATCATTCTTCTTCTTTGTGCCGAATACGTCACATGAAAAAATATTATTAGCAAGAAAAAGAGATGTCTTATAAAAGGAAAAGACATTCATCAAGAAATAATAAAGACGAAAGTTTGAGAAGAGAAGTCGAACGATTAAAGGAAAAAATTAAACGTCAAGAAAAAGAAAATCGAAGAAATTACCGTGGTAAATTCAATTATAGGTTAAAAAAAAAAACAGAAAAAGAACGTTACCACGATCTTTGTGTGTCGCTAAAAAGTCAGGTCGGTCCAACCGGCATTGGCTATATAAAATGCATATATAACCTTAGGTCAGTTCAACGGACGTTGCCCGCAGTCGAAAAGGGCCCTCCAAACGCAGGAGGAGGAGGGGAGGATCCTCCGCGGCCTGCGGTCTAAACAGACCGCAGAGGTCTCGTCGATGGCCATAAGGGCCATCGACGAGGTAAAAAAGGTCGCGGAGCGATCCAAAAACCTAAAGGGACCGTATAGGGGGGCCCTTTGGGACGCCACGGCCACCCTGGCCGCATGCAGCCTCGCTCTAGCTCAGAGGACCGAGATAATCGGTGGCTCTGAGCAGAGCGAGGCTGCCAGAAAGGAGCAGGAGGCGGCCTCGGCCGAGGTGGAGCGCCTACGAGTGGAGGGCGCTCTGCTTCGGCTCGAGGTCGACCGCCTGCATGGTGAGCTGAAGAAGGGGGCCCGAGCATCCGGCCCTTCCAGCGGGCCAACGGCGGTCTCCCCGATGGAGATTGACCGGCCCGCGGCTCAAAACACGGAGGTAGATCGGCGGACGGGACACAACTCCCGGGACTCGTCCGCCGATCGGAAAAGGAAGAGGACGGAGGAGGCTGGGGGGGAATTACTGCTCCCCACCCAGCCCCTTAAAAGGAATAAAAAGAGGAGGGTGATCCGGCTCGACCGGTCACCCTCCTCCAGTGAGGAGGAGGCGATGGTGGTGGGAAACGCCGGGTCTGCCCTGCCCCTCCTCCCGACTCCCGAAGAAGAGCTTATCGGGAGACAATGTCGGGAGGAGGTGGATAAAGACATCCGGGAGGGAACTCTTCCCCAGGGGAAGGCTCCCTCCCTACAGGCGCGGAATAATGTAACGGGTGGGGCGGCTCGACCCCCACCCGGAAAGAAGAAAAAGAAGAAAAAAAAAGGCAAGAAGAGGGAAGGTATGGAGGAGGTGACGGCGGGTGCGGGGGAGATCCCTGCGGCTCGCCGAGCCGATGGCGGGCAAGCTCAGGGGGCGGCGGGGGTGAGTCAAACCCACCCCTCGACCAATAATACGCCCCCGGTGGTCGCGGGAATGAGTGGCGGGGAGCTGGAGGCTCTTGTGGTGGCCCTAGTTCCCCGTCTTATGGAGGCCATGGGGGCCGTCATCCCCGGGATCACACCCGGGGGGCGGCCCGCGTGGCCTCAGAATGCGGGACGAAGGACAGGGGGGGGAGGGAACCGCGCGGCACAGGCCGACCCTCCCTCCACGGCCAAGTCCTCCGCAGCCTATACCCCCGCCGGGGCCAAACGGCCTGGGGCAGCGGGGGAGGGCAAGCGGGGGAACAGGAAAGGGAGGGGGAGCGGCGCGAGCGAACAGTCACCCCATATGGGTGGGAAGGCCGCCCCCTGCAGATGTGCCTGCACTTGCGGGGGAGCCAGGCCGCCCCCCCCCCGAGCCGGGTAGCACGTGTGCGGTCGGCGGGG